>NC_047105.1:57933207-58234326 GCF_902500255.1 Thalassophryne amazonica | reverse complement strand
CACACACACACAACACACACACACACACATATGTATATATATACACACACACACACACACACATATATATATACACACACACACACACACACACATATATATATATACACACACACACACACACACACACACAACACACATACATATATATATATACACACACACACACACACACACACACACTTACCGTTTGTGCTTCAAATTATACCATGATAGACATTTTACACCAAAATGTCCAGCCCTATTTGCCGTGGTAAACAGAGGGGAGAAAAAAAAAAAAACCTAAAAACTGTCACTCTCCAAATACTTACAGATGTGGCCAAAGCGATGAGGGGTTTTAATGTTGCATAAGGGTTTACTGAAGTTACTGTACAGATGTGATTATAGCACATATAAAATGGAAAATTAAAGTAGAGCTGCACTGAAATAAATGTGGTCAGATTTCAGAAAGAAATAGCTGATATGTATTTATAAGACCCTTGTGAATGCAGTAAAGTAAATCTGTAAGCCCAAATTTATAATTCAGCGGAGAAATCTTTGTTTAAAAATGACAAATTTGCAGCTAAAATTTAGCCCTCCGCGAAAACAGTTTGTACATCCAGATCATTTCCATGACGTCGGGGACAAGACGACGCGCTCCCGCCTTCAGTCCGATCCTGCATTGAAATTGATTTTACTATTATACACATCCTGGTTTCAACATCCAAAAGTAAGCTGCAATGAATGTGAGATACAGCTCTGCATGCTCAGATCAGCGGCAACATCGACAGCGGGTGACGTTCCTCCCCGACGCCTTGCTCTCACTACCCCCGATGCGCTTACCAAGTGCATGCGCTTGTTAAATTCCACCGCGGGCCACTCACACCCTCGTGTCTGCTGTGCAGCCGCAGATACGACTGTCTACTGAATGGAGGTGCAGCCAACTTAGCACAAGTCCAGAGACTACGCTCGCCGTTTTGATGCGGAGCGGCCGGTGACAGCTGTTGCTGCAAGGACAGACTTCTTGCGGCAGCGCCGCACGTCTCGGTAATTGGAGCCGCAGAGCTCCGTGGCCGCCGAGAGAGGTTTATATCTTTTTAATGACTTGGATTCTTTGCAGGTCCCGCCACCGTATCCCGCAACGTAACACCGGAGGCAAAAGACAGTAGATTTTCAATGCAACACCACTCAAACAGGCGTATGAAAAAGTCCCCAAAAATAATTTTCAAGCACAAATAAAAGAAATGTGTACTCACCAAGCGTACCGCAAGACAATATGAAGTTTTAAAAAAAGTAGATCCTTCCGTATAAGACAATAAAAAGGTGCAGATGCAAACTGACGTAAATCCACAAATTACAGTTGGCGCGCGCAATGCATGCTGGGACAGGGTCTTCTCCCCGACGTCTCGGCAGCGTCCCGGATGTGCTGACAGTTTTGCGGAGGGCTAAATTTTAGCTGTAAATTTCTCATTTTTAAATGAAGATTTCTCCGTTGAATGACAGATCTGGGCTTGCAGATTTACTTTACTACATTCAGAAGGATCTTATGTGTAAATATAAGTCATTTTTTGGTCCAAAGATCTGACTGCATTTATTTCAATGCAGGTCTACTTTAATAAACTTTTGATTAGATTAATATTACCGTATTTTCCGGACTATAAGTCGCACCGGAGTATAAGTCGCACCAGCCACTTTATCCATTATAAAGAAAAACAAACCATAAATAAGTTGCACCGGAGTATAAGTCGCACCAGCCACTTTATCCATTATAAAGAAAAATAAACCATAAATAAGGTCCACTGGACTATAAGTCCCATGGACATACAGGTATGTTAACATGAAAAGTTCAGATGATAATATTGTGACGGCTACCGTTTTCGGATGCATATTTCACCAGTCGCAACTTGCAATCTGCAGAGTATGATTTTCTTTTTGGTGGCATTTTTTCGGGCCTTCTCCGTTGTCTTGTTATGTTATCAGTAACGTTAAAATTTTATTTTTCTATGGTAGTCAGAAGTCGCAGGAACAGTCACACAAGCCTCGAGTGCCCTCTCGTGAGCTGCATTTTACCTACGGATATGTTTGTATTTTGCGGACCACATTGCGAGCCGAACCATGCAGCACCTACCTGCGCAGCTCATGACCACCCAGCGGTGTCGATCCAGCTCCTTCCAAGTGGAGACGCTAATCCTCCGCCGTCGCTCAGTGCTCCCATGCAGCTCTCAGCGTCAACTCTGCTCACACTGATATCCAAGGGTTGAAGCTGTCTTGTTAGCCGTCCCGGAATAAACACCATGTTCGTCTGCTTCAAACGCTTTTCACAATCATCGACGCCAGCTCCTTCCAAGTGCACACGCTAATCCTCCGCCGTCGCTCACCCAATGCTCCCACGCAGCTCTCAGCGTCAACTTAAACACTCTGCTCACATTGATATCCAAGGGTTGAAGCTGTTCTGTTCGCCAAGCCGGAATAACAGCAAGCACCGAGTTCGTCAGCTTCACACGCTGTGGGTGAGGTGAGGAATACGCATCCAAAGTTCTGTTCTCTGATTGGTTATCGCGACCAGCGTGAACTATAGGATGGCCGTCATACTACAGTGCCCATGATGCATTGCATTTCCTTTTCCGGTGGCCATTTTAAAACATAGATCGACTCTGTCACGTAAAATTGTTTTGTTACAGTAAATTAATTGAGATCCTACCGGTATATTTTTCATTTATAAGTCGCACCGGAGTATAGGTCGCACCCCCGGCCAAAACATGTAAAAAAGTGCGACTTATAGTCCGAAAAATACGGTAATTAATTAGGGAGAAAGGTCTGGATCAGAACCTAACCAATTTTGGTATGATTGCTGATGAATGGGAATATCCTACAAATTTTCCAATTGCTGTTAATGGCACATTAAAGTTTTTGGTAGTATTTCGGTCAATTTCCCACCAACAGATGAAGACATGATGGTACAACATATGTGCAACTAATAGCAAATGCTCAAAAACAGTGCTCAGAATCAAAAACAGGCGCTAACCATGTTGTCATATGTTCAAAAAATTAGAGGGTTGATTCATGCAGTTACACATAAGTCCTGTGTCATCATAACTAATGAGCCTAAAGAAAACAATACAGCACTTTTGGATCTTTGTTTGCCTTCCGATTGTTCAAGTCACCACCAAGAGGGGAAAGAATTGGGCCAGCAGCCCTCAGGCGGTATGAGGTTGAGACAACTGATGCAGAGACTGTCAGGCTTGAACTTTACTTGTCTGTCGTGACACTGGCAACCACAGTACAGAACAGCACCGACTGCAGACATGCGAGAGTTCAGTAACAAGCACCATTTAATGTATAAAAACGGGACTGAGTGCATTTCAATTCTGCAGCTGGCTGTGGAAAATAATGTGATTAAAGCAATACAGTCATAAAACCAAACATATTTTAGATATTTTCCTTGGCTGCTTGATGTACACTGTGCAATTTTTTCGAAAGTTGAAATTTACTTAATCAACTATAACTTAGTTTGCATCAAAACAAGCTAATTTTGCATTTTGGAAAGCACCTTGGGCTTGATAAAACACATGCAGGGTAATCCTATATCTTCAACGACTGCTGCCATGATTCACGAGTTAGGGAAAGAAAGAAAGAAAGAAAAAAGCCTTGTGCAGGGAGGATAGCCTACTTATGAATTTGTCTTGCCTCTGAAAGTGACAGCGTTAAATGTAGTCCACGAAAACAATGAACAAACATGTTCTGGTCACCAACAATAATGCAATGCAGCCAATATTTTTTTAAATGGGTTAAAAATAAAAAAGCACCCAACAGTTTATGGTCTCCCCATCCAAAGGTCAGTGCTCACTGACACTTTAGCGATAAGTAAAGCTGACAAAGTATCACACAACCATGAAAACGCTTAAGGAAAAACACGTTGCGGCGACAGGAAGACAGCGGACATGTATTGATATGGCCAAGTCCTTGAGCACAGCAGTATGTGTCCTTAAGTGACAATGCCTTATGGCTGGGACATTTATAACTATTGTCAGGAAGCACAGGAAATAAATGTGCAAGGCTGCCAACAGCATTTGTCCTCTTTTGTGTCAAAACGGCCTATTTATTTATTTCATGCTACATCAGATGAAATGATTATGTAAAAATTGCCTGTGACTCATTCTAGATGATTTAAATGACCAGCTTGACATACCTTGGCCAAAAGACCGAATAAACCATACACCCCAAATAATGAAGCAATTTAAACAAATAGAGTTCAATCACAATTACTGTCAAATTATTTTGATTGTCATGTTTAAAACTGGATTGTATTTAGTGCATTTTTGAAATGGCAGACTGTTGATTATTATGAACGTGTAAGGAACAATAGATACTGTACCGTTTCTATCATGCATTCAGAAAGATTTCAGATCTCTTCATTAGGGCAGCACCTATCGAATATTCAGATAAAAAGTACTTTTGTTTTTTAAACAATATCAGTAATGCCAGGGCTCTCCCTAAAAGTTAAAAAGTTGTAAAAAGTGGTGCAAATCTCTTCACTACTGCAGACAACATCTCTCTCTCTCTCTCTCTGACTTTCTCACACACACACACACACACATATAACAAAAAGCAGTTTTTATCTTGTTAGCATAGTATATCATTCCCATTCTGAGAAAAAATGACTATTAAACTGAACCAAACAATATTAGACATGTTAACTTTGTTTTTACCCTGCAAGGTTCCGGTGACCAATCTCTGAACTTATACAATTTGGAAGTAGCAACAGCTTAGCTCAACCCAATTACAAAATTAAAATCAAGGCACCGACACGTTCATAGTACACTTGTTGATTCAGGACTCTGTGTTATTGATGTAGCCATATCTTCTATAAAAAAAAAATAAAAAAAAAACAATTTCGATCAGTGAATTGTTGCACCCCTACTATTTATGTCCATTAATGTGTTGGTAAGCCTCACCCACTGGTGGCTTAAACATACGAGGTCTATTAGATAATAAACCGACCCTTTTATTTTTTTTTAACTATATGGATTTGAATGACGTGCGATTACACCAATCATGCTTGAACCCTCGTGCGCATGCGTGAGTTTTTTCACGCGTGTCGGTGACGTCATTTCCCTGAGGGCAGGCCTTGAGTGAGATGTGGTCCCGCCCTCTCGGCTGAATTCCTTTGTTTCACACGCTGCTCCAGACGGCGCGCGTTGCTTTATCAAAATTTTTTCTGGACCTGTGAGAAATATCCGAGTGGACACTATTCGAGAAATTAAGCTGGTTTTCGGTGAAAAGTTTAACGGCTGATGAGAGATTATGGGGTGTTTCTGTCGCTGTAAGGACTTCCCACGGAGCGGGACGTCGTGCAGCGCTTCCAGGCGCCGTCGTCGGCCTGTTTCGACCTGAAAACATCCTAATTTAAGGCTTAATTCACCCAGGACGTCGTGAGAGAACAGAGAAGATTCAGAAGAGGCCGGCATGAGGACTTTATGCGGACATTCCACTGTTTAAGGACATTTTTTAATGAAAGACGTGCGCGCAAATTCGCCGAGTCATTTCCGTGACGACTCGGCAGATCTGTGTGCGCCGCGACAGGAAAAACACCTCCGTGTTGAAAACTGTTTGTAAAATTCAGGCGGCTTTTGATGGCTTTCAACAAGTGAGTAACTGAGAAATTGTTTAACAGCTTGGGCATGTTCCAACTTGCCCGTTAAGGTTTCCAACGGAGGTGTTTTTCCTGTCGCGACCCCCCGCGGTCGGGTCCGGCCCGACATGCGACTCTGCCCGCACGTTCTTTCATTACAAAATGTCCGAATAAACTCCTCATGCCGACTTCTTCTGAAAGTTCTCTGTTCTCTGACGACTTACTGGGTCAACAGAGCCTGAAATGTGGAAGTTTTCAACTTGAAACGGCGAGATGCTGCCGCCTCGAAACGCAGATCGCCATCGGGCGCCGTGGGCTGTCCTTATGGCAACACTACCAGACCAAAATCTCTCATCAGCTGTTAAAATTTTTACCGAAAACCAGCTGAATTTATCGAATGGGGTCCACTCAGTTGTGCCTTACAGTTTTGAAAAAATTTTGATCAAACAAAGCAGCAGTCTCTGAGCCATTCCTAAACAATGGAAAAAAATTGACGAGAGGGTGGGTGACTCCTCACTCAAAGACTGCCCACAGGCGAATGACGTAACCGACAGGCGTGAAAAAAACTCTTGCATGCCCACGAGGGTTCAAGCATGTCTGACGTAATCACACGTGATTCAAATCCATATGGTTTTTGAAAAAAATAATAAGGTCAGATACTTTTCTAATAGACCTCGTACACTAACCGCAATTACCTTTTTTTTTTTTCCTTTAATATGGCCTGCCAACAATGAGAGGCACCATGGCAATGATTACTGGTCATCACATGAAATTATTTTAAACTGTGCTCAAAATCAGTACCACCAAAAATGGACAGCACATCAAACCCAATTTACCATTTGAAGCACATTTGTCCATTTATTTTTAATTATTTTATGCAGTTATTCCAATTTACAGTTTGCAGTTCCTGTCAACTGCACAACAAAGGATCATGGCACCAAAACAAATTTTTAATTTTTGATAAGATTTTATCTATGTCAATACCATTATCGATTCCGCTTATCGATCCAATTCCTTAGCGATTCCCTTATCGAGACCGCTTGTGAATTTTCTGTGTACTAAAAGTAGGTTTTACAGGCTATGTCAACAACATTTTATTGAGTCTTAAAGTAAATAAATATGAAACTGGTCACTGGATACTTAAACTCTGGATATAAATAAAAATAAACAAAATCTGTAGTTTTTGTCAAAAGCATTTTCTTTCAGACATTACTGGCAGGAATGTCTTTCCATACAACTGAGCTGAGCTCTTGCAGTCGGCTGTGCTGCACATCAGGATGTAATTCATAAAGAATGCAGGACGTCTCATTTTAAGAGGAAATAAATGTTTTAGTCAATTGTAGTTCATTGTCTGTATTACAACGTTTGTAAGAGGTGTCATTTTATTTAAAGCAGCAATTCGTTTTGAAGTTATTAATTCCGACCAGATTCTGTCTCAGCAGAGAGCCGCGCAGCGTTTGGAGCTGTGCCAACGGAACTGAAGATGATTCTCGTTTCTTGACTGCAACAAGACAAGAGTCCCAATTAGTGACTTTAATCCACACAAAAGTGACTCACGATTGACATATTTTAATGGCTTTGAGAGGGGTTAAGAAGCAGACTTGTTGCTTCTGAAGAGTAGCGAATGAAATAACCAAAAAGCCAGCGGATCAAAGCACTGCATCATTGGTTCACGCTTCAAAGTGGAGTCGCACTGCAGAAGTGGTTGATTACAGAGCCGATGCAGGGTCTGTAATCAATGTAGAGAATTTATTATTTTCCCGACAAACACCATCAAAAACAACGGCTGCTCTGAAGGACCGATAAGGAAATCGTTAAGCAAAAAGACTATTGGTGTTGGTGGATCGAATCAATTCTTAAACCTGTTCTTAAAAAGAACCGGTTCTCGATACGCAACCCTACAAATTAGTGGGGAAAAATTTCACCATCTGATTTAGAAGAAAAAAAAATGGTTTAATCTTTTCAATACTGTGGTGCTGAAAGAATGCAATTCTTGTCATCTGCCTATTGTGGGATGATAAAAAAAAAAGATTCAGAACTGCATCATTGGTTGGTATCAGATCAGGAGTCTGTATTGACAGATAATATTCAATAAATCAAAAACACCTTGAATAGGACATCCCTACTTTTTGTTTGTTATCACCTAAAAGTAAATCAAAGCACCTGCCGTGGGATCTGGGAAATTGTAATTAATTTTATTTAAACCAAGTGTTCACCCCATTCAAAGACTAAGCTACAAGAAACAAAAATACGTATATGGAATCAAAAGGAGAAGTGATCATTAGGTGCAGCCCTATCCAAACCATCAGCTTTAAAAAGAACAAGGAGGCACCTTAAAATTTATCGAGAGCAATTAGACACATAGTAGCAATTAAAATTTAAACCAAAAGGCGTAGGGTAAGCAGCAAAAGAATCAAGAGCGAATTATCTGCATGAGTGAAAAGTGATTACTGTTGCAACATTTCCCCATCGAACTATTTAGTGGGTGGCACTGGCAGCTGGTGAGGAGACAACAGATAACAGTGTGCTGAGCCCATCCATGTTTGAGACGAAGCATATGTTACTGATACCATTTTAAATCAGGAGAGAATTAACGCTAACATCTTATGTCATTATTGCACAAACTGAGCCAATTATCCAGAGAAAGTAGAGAAAGACCTTGACGATAATGATGCAGCTACCAGTATCAATGATGCCAAGAAAGCTGCCATCCTGCAGGCAAGGCAGCACATCAAAAGCTCATTAATAACATTAATGACATGTCTGTTCACTAATCTATTTACAGAGGAGGATTCCTGGGTTGTTAAAAGGGCAATTCTGCAGTGTGACACCCTGAGAAAGAAATATATACTGCAGAATAGCCATGCTGAAACAAGCTGTAATTGTTCATTTGAATTCCTAAGATTCTGTCTGCCTGACAACACCTCCAAAAAAAATAAACTTTAATTCAAGTGTATGAATTAAATACATATTATTGACATTTGATCACATCTAATTTAGCTTATGAAAAGCCACTTGTAAGAGGAATTTGACCTTGAAAATATTTTCTAATGTAAAATTTTGTGGAACTGGAAACTATTGCTGGTGGAGGCTTCTGCTCGATGAGCACAGTGATCTAGTTCAACTTGTGAAACCAAGCAGAATCTGATTTTCCAAGTCTCTTCTGCTTATGACGTTGCAGGAAATGGCTTCTGTTGGTATTTGAAAAATGCAGAGTGCTACAGCTTTTCCTCGCGGGGGCGGGAGTTGTTTGGGTAGAGGACCCACCTTCACCCGTACCCTAGTGCCACCATGTTCTAAATTTCTCAGGAGAGTCCTGAATTAGTATATAAAATGTCATTATAATAGTAAGCAAAGAAAGAAAGAAGATCCTGCTTTACCTGCAACAGCCCAAACTGCTATTTATCACAGAAACATTATTTTCAGATGGTGAAATGCACACCATTCAGTTTGGAACTGTTCCTTGATAAATCAAAGATTATTTCATTATTTCTTGGACGGATAACATTGTTGGGTTTGTGTAGCAAATATGTGAGAGTGGATGAGTGGACAAGTGGGTTTGCCATTCTAATCAAATCACATTTTTTCCCGTGAGATAAAGTGGTGTAGCCACGACGATGCCAAAATGGATTAATTTAAGCTACCATACAAGAGTATTGATATGGATTCTGCTCACAGAATTTCCAGTTTGGCATGAAGATGCTGTTGCTACAGCAAGCTTTGACGAGCCGACCACACCGTTTGTCTGCGCAACAGTGCAAACTACGAGGTCTGTTAGAAAAGTATCCGACCTTATTATTTTTTTCAAAAACCATATGGATTTGAATCACGTGTGATTGCGTCAGCCAAGCTTGAACCCTCGTGTGCAAGCGTGAGTTTTTTCATGCCTGTCGGTTGCTTCATTTGCCTGTAAGCAGGCTTTGAGTGAGGTGTGGTCCACCCCTCTCGTCTATTTTTTATTGCGAATAAATGTCTGAATGATTTGGATCTTTGCTGCATCAATTTTTTTCCAGAAACTGTAAGAGACCTCCAGGTGGACACCGTTCGAAAAATTAATATGGCTTTCAGGGACGATTTTATGGGGATTAAACAGATTAAGGAGTGTTATTGCCCCTTTAAGGACGGCCCACAACTGCTGAGAGCGCAGCGCACTCCCAGCCCCCATCGACAGGCTGACAACCCGCACAAACAACCAGATCATTTCCAACGTGAAAGCTTTGTTGATCCGGGACCTCGTCTGACTTTCACAAAAAGGCAGAAGATGTGGACATCAGCACTTTTTCCGGCACATTCCACCGTTACAGGAGTTTTTTTTTTCATGGAAAAAGAAGCCGAGGGAAGCGCCACGGAGCCATTCATTACGCGGGACAAAACCACCTCGGTGTTGGTCTCACAGGACGGCTTAAAGGTGGATTTCAGACGGATTCCGGTTGCTTTCCAGTCGTGTGAATATCCGATTGTGATTGTGCATGAGCTGGACATGCCAGAACATGTCCTGTGAGGCTTCATCAAGGCATTTCTTTTCGCCATGCAGCTCCGCTGCGACGCGCGGAATTCCTCCGCCTTTGTTCCTCTTTCCATGACAAAAACTCCTGTAACAGTGAAATGTGCCGTTCATTTCTAAACTGGACGCTGTCTTGATCCGGTATGTCCTCTGACTAGCAAAGGAATTGTGAAAAGACGTGGACATCAGCACTTTTTCCGGCACATTAAGACAGACGTGCGGAGGAGTTCAGCGCGTCGTGGTGCAGCCGCTCGGCGCAAAGAAACACCGTGATGAAGCCTCACAGGACATGTTGGGGCTTGTCCAGCTCAAGCTCAATTTCTCGGATATTCACACGACAGAAAAACAACCGGAATCCGTCTGAAATCCACCTTTAAGCCGTCCTGAGAGACCAACACCGAGGTGGTTTTGTGCCGCGTAAGAGCAGCACAGTGGCGCGTCCCTCGGCTTCTTTTTCCATGAAAAAAAAAACTCCTGTAACGGTGGAATGTGCCGGAAAAAGTGCTGATATCCACGTCTTTTCACAATTCCTGTGCTAGTCAGAGGACATACTGGATCAAGACAGCGTCCAGTTTAGAAATGAACAGCACATTTCACTGTTACAGGAGTTTTTGTCATGGAAAGAGCAACAAAGGCGGAGGAATTCCGCGCGTCGCGGCGGAGCTGCATGGCGAAAAGAAACGCCGTGATGAAGCCTCACAGGACATGTTCTGGCATGTCCAGCTCATGCACAATCACAATCGGATATTCACATGACTGGAAAGCAACCGGAATCCGTCTGAAATCCACCTTCAAGCCGCCCTGTGACACGGACACCGAGCTGGTTTTGTCCCGCGTAATGAACGGCTCCGTGGCGCGTCCCTCGGCTTCTTTTTCCATGAAAAAAAAACTCCTGTAACGATGGAATGTGCCGGAAAAAGTGCTGATGTCCACATCTTCTGCCTTTTTTGTGAAAGTCAGATGAGGTCCGGGATCAACAAAGCTTTCACGTTGGAAATGATCTGGTTGTTTGTGCGGGGTGTCAGCCTGTCCATTGACGCTGGGAGCGCGCTGCGCTCTCAGCAGTTGTGGGCCGTCCTTAAAGGGGCAGTAACACTCCTTAATCTGTTTAATCCCCATAAAATCGTCCCTGAAAGCCATATTAATTTTTCGAACGGTGTCCACCTGGAGGTCTCTTACAGTTTCTGGAAAAAAAACTGATGCAGCAAAGATACAAATCGTTCAGACATTTATTCGCAATAAAAAATAGACGAGAGGGGTAGACCACACCTCACTCAAAGCCTGCTCACAGGCAAATGAAGCAACCGACAGGCACGAAAAAACTCACGCATGCGCATGAGGGTTCAAGCTTGGCTGACGCAATCACACGTGATTCAAATCCATATGGTTTTTGAAAAAAATAATAAGGTCGGATACTTTTCTAACAGACCTCGTATTTTACTATGCAGACTAAAATGTAGCCTTCAGTGTGGATCCATGCAAAGGTTAGAATTGGATTAGAATGGGAATAACCATGTTGTGTCTGAGTATTTGCGGATGTTAATGCTGGATTACGGTCACAAATAGCCACTTCAAAACTCGTTTTTACCGGCACCGTGTCAGCGGAGCCAGTAATTGTGGAAGCTTTTCAATTTCAAATTATTTTCATTTATATAGCGCCAAATCACAACAGAGTTGCCTCAAAGCGCTTCACACAGGTGTGGTCGAACCTTACCAACCCCCAGAGCAACAGTGGGAAGGAAAAACTCCCTTAGAGGAAGAAACCTCAGGCAGACCAGACTCAAAGGGGTGACCGTCTGTTTGGGCCATGCTACAAACATAAATTACAGAACAATTCACGGACGAATATACAAGAAATGTTATTGCCGCACAGGACAGGAGGATCGCCAACATGAATACAACTCCCATCTCTGGATGGAGCTGCACCTTAAACAGAGAGAAAAAACAGAATAAGGCATCAGAAAGCCAAAAAAAATGCTGTATAATTTGCCAGCATTAAACAACAACAAAAAGAGAGAAATATTAAGGTGATCGCCGGCCACTAGCACTAAACTTCACTAAAAGACCCAGAATTTAAGTAAAGTTGAGGCCGTGGCCTGCTCCAATTACTAATAAATGAATTAAAAGAGTAAAAAGCGTAAAACAAAACTGTACCAGTATGCTAGCCATATGAAAGCGAAAATAAGTGCGTCTTGAGTCTGGTCTTGAAAGTCTCCACAGAATCTGACTGGACAGATCATTCTGTCTGAATCTGGACAGATCATTCCACAGAACAGAGGCACGATAAGAGAAAGCTCTGTGACCCGCAGACTTCTTATTCACCTTAGGGACACAAAATAGTGCTGCACCCTGAGAACGTAAAGCCCGGGCCGGCACATAAGGTTTAATTAGGTCAGCTAGGTAGGGAGGTGCCAGTCAATGAATAATTTTATAGGTTAGTAGCAGAACCTTAAAATCTGATCTCACTGGGACAGGAAGCCAGTGAAGGGATGCCAAAATGGGTGTAATGTGGTTGAACTTTCTGCTTCGTGTCAAAAGTCTGGCTGCAGCATTTTGAACCAATTGGAGACCCCTAATGATAGACTGCGGTAAACCAGAAAAAAAGAACATTGCAGTAGTCCAATCTAGAAGAGATAAATGCCTGGATTAGAGTCTCAGCATCAGCCATAGACAGGATGGGATGAATCTTCGCTATATTTCACAGGTGGAAGAAAGCAGTCCTAGCAATATTTCTAACGTGGAGGCCAAAGGACAACGAAGGATCAAAAATTACCCCAAGGTTCCCCACTTTGTCAGTGTGATGTATGACACATGAGTCGAGGCTGAGCATTAACTGGTCAAATTGATGCCAATGTCTCACTGGACCAACAACCATCATTTCAGTCTTATCAGAGTTTAAAAGTAAGAAGTTTCTAAACATCCAACTTCTCATTGCTGCAAGGCAATCTTCTAAGGATTTTATGTGAACGAGATTACCAGCAGTTATCGGCATGTATAACTGAGTATCATCTGCACAGCAGTGAAAGGTAATCCCAAAACGCCGCAATATGTGCCCAAGGGGTGCTATATAAATGGAGAAAAGCAGGGGGCCTAAGACAGACCCCTGTGGAACCCCAAATTTCATGTCACTAAGGTTAGAAGTAGTGTTACTGTACAAAACACAGTGAGAACGACTGGTCAAGTATGACGTCAGCCATGCAAGGGCACTCCCAGTAATCCCAAAATGATTTTCCAGCCTATCAAGTAGAATATGATGATCCACTGTATCAAATACAGTACTGTAATCTAACAGCAACAGAACCGTAGTGGTGTCCGAATCCACTGTAAGCAGAAGATCATTCACCACTTTAGTGAGCGCTGTCTCTGTGGAATGATATTTTCTAAAAGCAGACTATAGTGGCTCAAAGATATTATTCTCAGTATGATAGTCTACGAGCTGCCGTGACACCACTTTTTCCAGAATTTTAGAGAAAAATGATAGATTTGATATCGGCCGATAGTTTGTCATTACACTAGGGTCAAGATTAGGTTAAGTAATGGTTTAATCACTGCACATTTAAAACATTTAGGAACAGATCCAGAAGTTAAAGAAAGATTAATAATTTCCAGCACAGTTGGCCCAAGAGTAGACCACAGGTCCTTAAACAGTTTTGTTGGTGTAGGATCAAATAAATAGGTTTTGCTTTTTGTTGACAGTATGAGTTTTGTCAGCATGCCTAGTGAGATACTGTCAAATTCTGTAAATCTAGGTAATACCACACATCAATAGCAGGGTGTAGTGGCTGGATTAAGGCATGCTGGGGTATGTTTAACCTGATGTCTTCTATTTTCTTCCCAAAGTAATCCAGGAAATCTTGTGCTGTAAAAGGAGAGCGAACTACAGGCGGTTGTCCATGCAAAAGTGTTGCCACCATGTTGAACAAGAACTTTGAGTTATGCTTGTTTTTGTTGATCAAATCAGAGTAGTAAGTCCGCTTTGTAGCCAATAATGCATGCTTATAGTCTAAGACAGCATCACACCATGCAAGGTGAAATAATTCTAATTTTGAACAACGCCATTTCCGTTCTAGACCTCTTGCTTTATCCTTGAGGTCACGCAGATAATCACTGAACCAAGGTGACTGTGATTTGGGGGAGCGTGGTTTTAACACAGGTGGTGCAATCATGTCGAGTGTAGTTTTGAGCACTGAGTTTAAACTATCCACAAGTCTGTCTACTGACTGGGTATTTGTCAAATGTGAAGCTAAGAGATCAGGCAGTCTAGCTTCGAGTTCAATCTTAGTTGAGGAGTTGATGCATCGCCGTAATGATATATAAGGTTGTTGTTCCACTAAACACGGCAGGGAAACTGTAAACTTAATAAGTGAGTGATCAGACACCACTGATATAAGAGGCATGATGTCAATTTTTGTGACAGCAATACCACGTGCGAGAACCAGATCCAGGGTATTCCCACGAATGTGCGTCGAATCCCGAAATCCTAATGCATCCACAATTTCCATAAATGATTTGCAGAGGGGATCAGAAGGATTATTTCTATGAATGTTAAAGTCACCAATGATCAGAATGTTATCTACACTAGTTGACAAGTTAGAGATGAATGCACCAAATTCATCTAAGAATTCAGAATATGGGCCAGGACAAAGTAATACGACTGATTTTATTCTTCTGACCTTGGCAATGTGTAATATCCTGAGCAGAGCGGAGAATCAGATGCTTAAACGAGTGATATTTGTAACCCCCAACAGCTAATAAGCTAAACCTAGATTTATAAATAAGAGCAACACACCCGCCTTGCTTCGCATCACGAGGGATGTGACTAAATGTATATGCTGGTGGGCAGGCCTCATTTAAGGGGAGGACAGCTGTAGGTTTAAGCCAGGTTTCACATAGCCCAATCATATCTAAGTGATGATCAATAATTAGATCATTGATCAACAATGATTTTGAGGACAGTGATCTTATGTTACTGAGACCCAGTCTAAGGACCTCAGTGAGGATGACAGTTGAACTCTATGGGTTTAGGGGTGGTTCCAGAGTAGCATATATAAGATGCCTAGAAGTAGGTTTAGGTTTAAGACATTCCACGTGCGTTGTATGATTTTTATGGACATGACTATGGAAGCAGGCCACAGTCTCAACTTGTTGAAATTCCCTCCCTGGCAAATAAACTGCACTATCACCATAGTGGATTTTCTGCACTAAATTCCCCGCTAAGCTAATGGATTCCACACCCACATTTGTCATAAGCCTTTCAGGTTCTCTAATCACCTGCTCCGTGGACTGCTGTAGATTCCTAATGTTAAGCATAAGTAATAATAACTCAAACTGCTATGACTCCGCAAATTAGCACATTAAAAGAGCACACAGTTAGGATGATGTTGATTAACTTGGATGCACCAAATTAGAAAAGTAACTTTGTGTTGCATATGGGGGAAAAAACCTTGTCTGCCATCTGCTGAATAGCCCCACTTGCTGGACGGTTCAGGATTTGCAACAGTAAATGGCAAATGGACTGCATTTGTATAGTGCTTTTCAGTCAGCATAAGACACTCAAAGCGCTTTACAATTATGCCTCACATTCACCCATTCACACACAGATGTCAGGCTGCTGCCATGCAAGGCGCTCACTACACACCGGGAGCAATGTGGGATTAAGAACCTTGCCCAAGGGACCTTATTGATTTTCTGGATAAGTGACTGCAGCAACTGCCCCTCCTGCTAGTATGTGTTCATATATATCCCATCTTTTGCCAAATGTCCTTTTTAGTTTTAGTCATTCACATATTAGGGCCCCTTGAAACATAGTACGAATAAGTACAAATGAGGGCGAATCACGGCGGAAAAGCTCGCATGAGCGAACCACAAAAACATCGAGCTGACGGGCAGGTGTGCACAATCCAGCAGCAAAGTCATCATGCCAGCGACAGTGTCATGCCAGCAGGAACACAGTGCGAGCAGCTGGGATGTGGTGCACCACATCGCATCGCTGATGTGGAAAAAATAAAATAAAAACCAGCTGTATAATTAGTGAATAGAATATCACTGGGTTGATAGAAATAATAAATAAGTAAGGGACGCAATGCAGAACCCCACGGTTAAACAACCCTGGTTAAATAAAAAATAAATGCCACTCACTGGATTCGAACCAGCAAGCTCCGATTACCAGACGGAAACTTTACCACTGCGCTACAATCACTGTTTTACAGTTGTATGCAAAGGTTTGGGCACTCCTGATCATTTTCACGATTTTCCTTTATAAATCATTGATTGTCTGGATCAGAAATTTCAGTTAAATATATCATTTAGCAGATGAACACACTGATATTTGAGAAGTGAAATGAAGTTTACAGTATTTACAGAAAGTGTGCAATGATTATTTAAAACAAAATTAGGCAGGTGCATAAATTTGGGCACCCTTGTCATTTTATTGATTTGAATACATTTAGCACTAATTATTGGAACACAAAATTGGTTTGATAAGCTCAATGACCCTTGACCTCCTCACACAGGTAAATCCAATCATGAGAAAGGGTATTCAGGATGGCCATTTGCAAAGGTTTCCCCTCTTTGCATCTCTTCTAATGAGTGGTAACATGGAAGTCTCTAAACAACTCTCAAATGACCTGAAAACAAAGATTGTTCAACATCATGGTTTAGGGGAAGGATACAAAAAGTTATCTCATAGATTTCAGCTGTCAGTTTCTACTGTGAGGAACATAGTGAGGAAATGGAAGACCACAGGCACAGTACTAGTTAAGGCCCAAAGTGGCAGGCCAAGAAAAATTTCAGATGAGCTGATGCGAAGGATGGTGAGAACAGTCATAGTCAACTGACAGACCTGCTCCAAAGACCTACAACATGATCTTGCCGCAGATAGTGTCTTTGTGCATCGTTCAACTGTACAGCGCACTTTGCTCAAAGACATGCTGTATGATGCTGTAATACAGAGGAAGCCTTTTCTGCATACACGCCACAAACAGAGTCGCTTCTGGTATGCTAAAGCACATTTGGACAAGCCAGCTTCATTTTGGAATAAGGTGCTGTGGATTGATGAAACTAAAATTGAGTTATTTGGACATAACAAGGGTCAGTATGCATGGCTGAAAAAGAACAAAGCATTCCAAGAAAAACGCTTGCTACCTACAGTAAAATCTGGAGGTGGTTCCATCATGCTGTGTGGCTGTGCGGCCAGTGGAGGTACTGGGAATCTTGTTAAAGTTGAGGGTCACATGGATTCCAGTCAATATCAGCAGATTCTTGAGAACAATGTTCAAGAATCAGTGACAAAGTTGAATATGTTTTAACAAGACAGCGACCCTAAACACTGCTCAAAATCTACTAAAGCCCATTTCACACCGTGCCCACTTTGACTTGCGTCGTGCGGCGTCATTACGACGCCACGTGGATAGGGCTGTCACAATTATTACAATATTCGTCAATCGCGATTATTTTTCATATTCGCGATTACCGTGAATTATTTATTTTATCCACAAAGCATAAAACAACTCAGAATCTGACGTCATTGTGCTGCAGCCTTGCTCTCGTCTTAAGGCGGGACAATAACAAGGAGGCTGACGGCCGATTAAAACAGTGCCGTCTTCTTCAAAAGCCGTCTAAAATGCGGAGCTGTCTGTGTCTGTGCCTGTGTGTGCGCGCGCGGAGTTAACAGGCTGCAGACTGCGAGGGAGGGGGTGGGTGAGGGAGATTCCTGAATGCAGGCGCGACACGTTCAGTGCGCAGCGAGTGCGGAGCAGAGAGAGGATTTTAACCCGAGCGAACATGTTAACAAAATGAAAACGTGGAGCTGCCTTTACTTCTCTTTGAACTTTCTCTAAAGGTGTGATTCTGCCGTTATCGTCCTGTTCACACCATGTGCGCGTCGTATGATGAATTTATGAGATTATGAGATGAAATAAACGGTCAAATATATTTAAAAACATATTTAAAAAATGAGAATATATGAATGAACTGAGCCACAAAAAAAAAAAAAACCCTGACATGGAGAAGCTGTGGTGATGTTCAGATGCACAGATCACAAACATCAGGTGAGAACTCTGAACTTTAACAGCTGTTATTTTCCAAAGGTATGTATTTGTTCAATATGGGCTTAATGCAGTGTTTAAGCACAAAACGTGACTGATGAGGAGAAACAATTTCAGAAATGCAACAGAAACAACCACAATTCAGAAAAAGTTGGGACTGTATGTAAAATGAAGATAAAAATAAAAATGTTGCACCATTCCCAGTTTCTCCACTCACAGAAGCCAAATGTTCTTCCAGAGTTGTGTAATTATACTACAATAGTAGAATATAAAGAAGGGGAAAAAAAGAAAAAAAAATAGACTATATTCGTCAATCGCAATTATTTGTCTGACAATTAATCGTCTCCAGAAATTCTTAATTGGGACAGCCCTACACGTGGATGCAACCTAGTGCCGACACGATGAAGCTCAACATCACAACACTGTGATGGACACAAAGGACAAAGCAAATCGGATGTCAAAAATTAAATATGTTTAATTTTTTCTGCGTCGAGCACAGGACGCAGAAAGAAAGTGGTTTCAACACAAGTCAGGGCAAGGCAATGGTACTCAATGTGAATGGAAGCCATACCCTCACAATACAACGTTATTATCAGGGGTGCCCAAACGTCCAGCTGGGACATCCAGGAGCACAGATCACAACAGCAGCCACTGTGAGCAGATATGCCCCCCTGTCTGTTCAGCGCCCAGACCAACATCTCTCTCTGTGTTATGTGGTCATTCATTTTCATTATTTGTTATGTAATTGCGTATGTAGGTATTGTCATAATTATTTATATACCTGTCCTGGTGGTGGTTTCTGTGTTTTAATGAGGGCACTGAGCCGTCATCCAGCTGTCAGTGTGCTGGGATCAGCTGACATCCACCTCCCCGTGCTGTGTGCACTCAGACCTGGTTGTCCGGCCCCCATGTGATCAGATCTGTACATACACACATCCATACACACACACACAAGCATTTTATGCAAGTGTGCCCCCCCCGGCATGCCATATGTGTGGGGGGAGGCACGACACCCGCCGAGACACATGCACCACATGTGCTGCTTTGTGCAACTTCACAGTCGTGGGGACACTTAGACAAATTTCACATCCAGCTCGAAAGTGATCGTCTGTGACTGTTTTTGTGTTAATAGCATGAATGGTCACACATTTTCTAAGTGTCAAGTGAGCGGTGTTAGATGTTGGTGTGCATCACCTGGAATCTGGCCGACACCTGCCGCAAGAGCTCTGATTGCTTTAATATTATTATTACCTTTATTGTTTATTTTCTATGATGATATTTTGTATCCCCAGTTATCCAGCTTCATGATGAAGTGGTATACAGGAGAATTTTCTTAAAAAGAAGACCTGAAAGTTCAGCTACAATTTACCAGAAGGTACATCTAAGATGTGAGCCTAGATTTGATGTTTTGGTGAAAGCATTAAATAAATTTATTTACTGTTGGGTCAGTGGCTGAAGTTTCATCTCTTGACCACGAGAAAGCACACCTGCTCTGAATACATGAAGTGTTTTCAGGACGGTCACGTAGTGCTTTTCCTCATTGACAAAACTCAACACAAGACCACCAAAAAAATTAATAAACATACTTAATTTACTTGTATTTGAAGTCAGTCGGGGGAAATTGTCTAATCCTGGCCGTTTCTGTCTTTCTGCTCCAGTTTAAAAAAAAAAAAATCCTTGGTCTATTTAATGTGGCACTTCTTCAAATGTTTGATTCAGGTCATGATGGAGCATCCGCCTTCCCCCAGTGCATCTTCTGAAATTAATAAACAATGGCTTTGCAAATATCAGTAACAGAACAGGCATTTCACAAACAAAAACTCTAGGGGTGTTATCGCGATTAGTCGGTGGAGTCCAAATCTCTACTGTGTAACAGTTAAACTGGCTATACCGTGCAGGCTTAAGATGGACATAGTATATAAATACGTAACACAACCCTAGGATGCGCATTGACACAGTGTGGATAGCATACAACAGTGACCCAGCTGACATCACTCCACTGAGAAAGTTTGGAAAAATAAATGGAATTGGTTAACTTTTTTTTTTCTTCCAAATTAGGAACAAAAAACCCAAAGCATACAGATCCACATTTGTGTTGAACCACTGTCCCCGTATGACATCAGACCGCGTTGCATGTTTAAGAAGACAACACCACAAACTTATTAGATTACTTACTATTAATTTGACATGTAAGATTTCACAGATGACATATTTACCGAATAGCAACACTGTCAATATGACATGCCGTAATTTGTGCAAAAATCAAAACAAACAAACAAAATTAACAAAAACTTTAAAAAAGATTTAACGAAACAAAATTAAAATTGACAAAATACTGAAGGCGGTCTGTTGCAACACATCATGGGACTAATAGAAAATAAAAAAAATAGAGCACTGTAAATTCCTCCAATCGCAAATGACGAGAGCTGTAATCCAATTCAAAAATGTCTAATGAAATAAGTTTATATTTACACTGTTTCACAAGTGCCTGACTCAGCTCTCTTCTGCTCACAGATTAAAGCTACTACATGTAACAACAGTAAACACTATATCCATCCAAAATTTATGTGTTAACATTATTCTTGAATGATGTATAACATCAAATGACATGAAATAGAACACAAAATAATAAAATATAAAGTTTGCATCACATTTAACTGCAAATTAAATTGGCTCAAGTTGTGGCTCTTACAAAAGATTTTAAAAAAATTACAAATTACAAATCTTGAATTATTTTATTTCGCTTCATTTTAACAAATTTTCCAGCCAATTCTGATCATGCAAAAAGAAAAACCAGACAAAAGGCCTGTCTTATTTCAAAAGACCTGTGCCCCTACAGCATTGTGGAAAAGAAAAACTTTTATTCATTGAGTTACTTTCCCTTAGCAAAAAGAAGATTATTCAAGTGTACTATGAGTATACTTATTTTTTACTAAAATTGAGGAAGTATACTTGAAGGTGACTTTTTATAAACTATATTTTATATACTTAAGAATAGTATAGTGAAGTATACAGTAGTGTTCAGAATAATAGTAGTGCTATGTGACTAAAAAGATTAATCCAGATTTTGAGTATATTTCTTATTGTTACATGGGAAACAAGGTACCAGTAGATTTAGTAGAGTCTCACAAATCCAACAAGACCAAGCATTCATGATATGCACACTCTTAAGGCTATAAAATTGGGCTATGAGTAAAAAAAAAAAAGTAGAAAAGGGGATGTTCACAATAATAGTAGTGTGGCATTCAGTCAGTGAGTTTGTCAATTTTGTGGAACAAACAGGTGTGAATCAGGTGTCCCCTATTTAAGGATGAAGCCAGCACCTGTTGAACATGCTTTTCTCTTTGAAAGCCTGAGGAAAATGGGACGTTCAAGACATTGTTCAGAAGAACAGCGTAGTTGATTGGTGAGGGGAAAACTTATACGCAGGTGCAAAAAATTATAGGCTGTTCATCTACAATGATCTCCAATGCTTTAAAATGGACAAAAAAAAAAACAGAGACGCGTGGAAGAAAACAGAAAACAACCATCAAAATGGATAGAAGAATAACCAGAAAGGCAAAGGCTCACCCATTGATCAGCTCCAGGATGATCAAAGACAGTCTGGAGTTACCTGTAAGTGCTGTGACAGTTAGAAGACGCCTGTGTGAAGCTAATTTATTTGCAAAAATTCCCCGCAAAGTCCCTCTGTTAAATAAAAGACGTGCAGAAAAGGTTACAATTTGCCAAAGAACACATCAACTAGCCTAAAGAGAAATGGAGGAATATTTTGTGGACTGATGAGTAAAATTGTTCTTTTTGGGTCCAAGGGCCGCAGACAGTTTGTGAGACGACCCCCAAACTCTGAATTCAAGCCACAGTTCACAGTGAAGACAGTGAAGCATGGTGGTGCAAGCATCATGATATGGGCATGTTTCTCCTACTATGGTGTTGGGCCTATATATCGCATGCCAGGTATCATGGATCAGTTTGGATATGTCAAAATACTTGAAAAGGTCATGTTGCCTTATGCTGAAGAGGACATGCCCTTGAAATGGGTGTTTCAACAAGACAATGAACCCAAGCACACTAGTAAACGAGCAAAATCTTGGTTCCAAACCAACAAAATTAATGCCTCGCAGATGTGAAGAAATCATGAAAAACTGTGGTTATACAACTAAATACTAGTTTAGTGATTCACAGGATTGCTAAAAAAAAAAGCAGTTTGAACATTATTGTACATTATATATTACTGTGAACACCCCCTTTTCTACTTTTTTTTTTTTTTACTAATAGCCCAATTTCATAGCCTTAAGAGTGTGCATATCATGAATGCTTGGTCTTGTTGGATTTGTGAGAATCTACTGAATCTACTGGTACCTTGTTTCCCATGTAACAATAAGAAATATACTCAAAACCTGGATTAATCATTTTAGTCACATAACATTACTATTATTCTGAACACTACTGTACTTGGCTTATACTGAAAAGTATAAACAAAAGTCTAAGTACATTAATACTAAGACGTACACTTATACTTTAATACTAAAACTTATATTAGGATATTTTCAGTATATAAATAGTAAGCTACAAGTAATATGCCAAGCACATAAACTATAAAAAGTAAAACAGTGAAATAACCAATGTGTATAACAGTATACTTTAAGTATACGATAATAAATTAAAAATAGGGACTCAAAGTATACAACTAGTACAATGGCACTTTAAGAAATTCTTCTTCTTACTTATAAGGTTTTGAATAATCAGGTCCCATCTTACCTTAGAGACCTCTTAGTACCATATCACCCCAATAGAGCGCGTCGCTCTCAGACTGCAGGCTTACTTGTAGTTCCTAGGGTTTTTAAGAGTAGAATGGGAGGCAGAGCCTTCAGCTTTCAGGCTCCTCTCCTGTGGAACCAGCTCCCAATTCAGATCAGGGAGACAGACACCCTCTCTACTTTTAAGATTAGGCTTAAAACTTTCCTTTTTGCTAAAGCTTATACAACCCCTGGCAAAAATTATGGAATCACCGGCCTCGGAGGATGTTCATTCAGTTGTTTAATTTTGTAGAAAAAAAGCAGATCATAGACATGACACAAAACTAAAGTCATTTCAAATGGCAACTTTCTGGCTTCAAGAAACACTATAAGAAATCAGGAAAAAAAATTGTGGCAGTCAGTAACGGTTACTTTTTTAGACCAAGCAGAGGGGAAAAAATATGGAATCACTCAATTCTGAGGAAAAAATTAGGGAATCATGAAAAACAAAAGAACACTCCAACACATCACTAGCATTTTGTTGCACCACTTCTGGCTTTTATAACAGCTTGCAGTCTCTGAGGCATGGACTTAATGAGTGACAAACAGTACTCTTCATCAATCTGGCTCCAACTTTCTCTGATTGCTGTTGCCAGATCAGCTTTGCAGGTTGGAGCCTTGTCATGGACCATTTTCTTCAACTTCCACCAAAGATTTTCAATTGGATTAAGATCCGGACTATTTGCAGGTCATGACATTGACCCTATGTGTCTTTTTGCAAGGAAGGTTTTCACGGTTTTTGCTCTATGGCAAGATGCATTATCATCTTGAAAAATGATTTCATCATCCCCAAACATCCTTTCAATTGATGGGATAAGAAAAGTGTCCAAAATATCAACGTAAACTTGTGCATTTATTGATGATGTAATGACAGCCATCTCCCCAGTGCCTTTACCTGACATACAGCCCCATATCATCAATGACTGTGGAAATTTACATGTTCTCTTCAGGCAGTCATCTTTATAAATCTCATTGGAACGGCACCAAACAAAAGTTCCAGCATCATCACCTTGCCCAATGCAGATTCGAGATTCATCACTGAATATGACTTTCATCCAGTCATCCACAGTCCACGATTGCTTTTCCTTAGCCCATTGTAACCTTGTTTTTTTTCCTGTTTAGGTGTTAATGATGGCTTTCGTTTAGCTTTTCTGTATGTAAATCCCATTTCCTTTAGGCGGTTTCTTACAGTTCGGTCACAGACGTTGACTCCAGTTTCCTCCCATTCGTTTCTCATTTGTTTTGTTGTGCATTTTCGATTTTTGAGACATATTGCTTTAAGTTTTCTGTCTTGATGCTTTGATGTCTTCCTTGGTCTACCAGTATGTTTGCCTTTAACAACCTTCCCATGTTGTTTGTATTTGGTCCAGAGTTTAGACACAGCTGACTGTGAACAACCAACATCTTTTGCAACATTGTGTGATGATTTACCCTCTTTTAAAATTTGATAATCCTCTCCTTTGTTTCAATTGACATCTCTCGTGTTGGAGCCATGATTCATGTCAGTCCACTTGGTGCAACAGCTCTTCAAGGTGTGATCACTCCTTTTTAGATGCAGACTAACGAGCAGATCTAATTTGATGCAGGTGTTAGTTTTGGGGATGAAAATTTACAGGGTGATTCCATAATTTATTCCTCAGAATTGAGTGAGCCCATATTTTTTTCCCTCTGCTCGGTCTAAAAAAGTAACCGTTACTGACTGCCACAATTTTTTTTTCCTGATTTCTTATAGTGTTTTTTAAAGCCAGAAAGTTGCCATTTGAAATGACTTTAGTTTTGTGTCATGTCTGTGATCTGCTTTTTTTCTACAAAATTAAACAACTGAATGAACATCCTCCGAGGCCGGTGATTCCATAATTATTGCCAGGGGTTGTAGTTAGTGCCGGATCAGGTGACCCTGAACCATCCCTTAGTTATGCTGCTATAGACTTAGACTGCTGGGGGGTTCCCATGATGCACTGAGTGTTTCTTTCTCTTTTTGCTCTGTCTGCACCACTCTGCATTTAATCATTAGTGATTGATCTCTGCTGTCTTCCACAGCATGTCTTTTTCCTGATTCTCTCCCCTCAGCCCCAACCAGTCCCAGCAGAAGACTGCCCCTCCCTGAGCCTGGTTCTGCTGGAGGTTTCTTCCTGTTAAAAGGGAGTTTTTCCTTCCCACTGTCGCCAAGTGCTTGCTCACAGGGGGTCGTTTTGACCGTAGGGCTTTTTCTATAATTATTGTATGGCTTTTGCCTTGCAATATAAAGCGCCTTGGGGTAACTGTTGTTGTGATTTGGCGCTATATAAATAAAATTGATTTGATTTGATAGGAGAGGGATATATCAAGTACATTGATAAGTGTACGTGTGGTATACTTTAAGCATACAAGAGGGATATACCAAGTACATTGATAGTATATAGATGAGTGTACTTGTATACTTTAAAGTGTACTTTTGCAAACTTAAACTTTAAAATATACTTTTATAAACTTGAAATGTTCCAATTTAGTCCAAAAAAGTATTAAATTTGTGTACTTTCTGGTATACTAACAGTACACGGTCTGTAGTATACTTGCTATACTTATACTGAAGCGTACTTAATAAAATGAACTTTAAGTATACTACTTTTTGCTAAGGGTTTGTTTACACTGCTTTTTTAAAAACATAAAATTACATAATCCTACAGACACTTTGATTTCATGGCATCATTTTTCCACGCCACCTTTTTTAGCACACGGCAGCAGCCAAAGGTACTGAATTCGGCACTTGTGCGTTGTGGCAAAGCTGTCTCGAGGTGCTGGGACTCCGGGCTGGTACTTGGGACTGTCATTCTCTATACCTCGTGTGTCCAAGGACTCAGTGGCCAAAAATTCTAATGCAAACCCTGACCATGATACAAATTTTTGCTCATACTGCCCAGCACTATTATCTTAGCTGTTTGTCTCTCTTAATGTGCCATCTGATGCCACGGAAACATACTATGTCATTTCTGTATGCCACAGCCACCACTTTCTGCACTTTACATCTAAAGTAGCCTTTAAAATGATTGGTGGAATACTTAAGTTTTGCAGTAGTGCGTGAACCTGGTGATTACACTAATAAATCTGTCAATTTGCTTCAAAGAACATTGTAATGACTTCTTGAGCGAAGGCCACAGTGTGAAAGACCAGAAACGTCCTTTAGCTAAATACTGAATCAAGATATGCTTTAAAAAAACAAAAAACAAAAACAAAAACCACCTATATTATAATAGACAGGTGGCCTCTGTGTGCGTGAAAGCGTGCATGGCTTTGATCACAGAGAAACTGGGGAGAGCTGACATTTGCCATTTGGTATGATTAGGTATTTTAGGTCAAGGATGAATGCTGCAAAAACGCATAGTTGGTAGGACTATTTTTGGAGAAATTAGCGATATTAACTAAGAACAGTGAACTGTTCAAATAGACCATTCCTCTGCAGGTGATCAGTTAGCTG
This sequence comes from Thalassophryne amazonica, assembly GCF_902500255.1. NCBI lineage: Eukaryota > Metazoa > Chordata > Actinopteri > Batrachoidiformes > Batrachoididae > Thalassophryne > Thalassophryne amazonica. The sequence goes on along the minus strand of NC_047105.1, from coordinate 58,207,916 downwards.
TTTTACAACTACCCTCTCAAGAATCTTTGAGAGAAAAGGAAGGTTGGAAATTAGCCTATAATTAGCTAAGATAGCTGGGTCAAGTGATGGCTTTTTAAGTAATGGTTTAATTACTGCCACCTTAAAGGCCTGTGGTACATAACCAACTAACAAAGATAGATTGATCATATTTAAGATTAAAGCATTAAATAATGGTAGGACTTCCTTGAGCAGCCTGGCAGGAATGGGGTCCAATAAACATGCCGATGGTTTGGACGAAGCAACCAATGAAAATAACTCAGACAGAACAACCGGAGAGAAAGAGTCTAACCAAATACCGGCATCACTGAAAGCAGCCAAAGATAACGATACATCTTTGGGATGATTATGAGTAATTTTTTCTCTAATAGTCAAAATTTTGTTAGCAAAGAAAGTCATGAAGTCATTACTAGTTAAAGTTAATGGAATACTCAGCTCAATAGAGCTCTGACTCTGTCAGCCTAGCTACAGTGCTGAAAAGAAACCTGAGGTTATTCTTATTTTCTTCAATTAGTGATGAGTAGAAAGATGTCCTAGCTTTACGGAGGGCTTTTTTTACAATTCTACAATGACACCTTTAGGCTGTTGATGAAGGTGCCAAGATGGCACAGTGCTAGTCAGCTGTTTGTGGATGCACATATTCCCACCTGTGAGGCACTGTTGAGGCATTTAATGTTTAAATTTATGCAACGATTAGAAGACTCTGAAAATGCCATCATACAGACTCTGACAAATCCTCAACTGAGCTGCTGTCGTTACACCTCTGTAAGGAGAAATCATTGGATGGAGAGAGTGTTAATATAATTTTTAATACTTGTTTATTTCTTTTATTCTATGGACTTTGTTGTGTCTGCATTAAATAAATAAAAAATAGACGTGCTGCAATGCAACATGGGAGTTTGGCGTGTTAAGTTACTGTGGTTCATGTTAGTTTAACAGTGTTGCTAGAGTTAATGATTTATTGACCTTTTGCAGTTCAATTGATTTAGCCAGTTTAGTTAAATGTCATGTTACCGTTACCATGAGTGAAAAGTGTAGTGCATTTGATGTCTTCTGCCACAGTCTCTGTATGTCGGTGTGTAAAAATAAAAGCACTTGCTTGTGGCAGAATGCAGAAAAGACAAAAATCTCTGCATGCATGTGTGCATATCACTTCAAATATAGACAAACTGAGAAGAGCTGAAATTTGCTATTTGGTATGTTTATGTATTTTGGGTCAAGAATAAACACCGCAAAAATGGAACATTGATAGGATTAATATTTTTGGCGAAACTATGAATATTAGCTAACAAGGCGACGTGAGAAGAGGTGGAGATTTAAGCCCTCTGTCCCAGCAATCGTGATGGGAAACATGAATTTGCTGACCAAAAAAAACTGACGAGCTGACTGCCCTGGTAAGAAATCAAAAGCTGTTTAGAGAGTCAAGTCTGATCTGCCTGACAGAAACATGGCTAACTAGCCTCACTCCTACTGCTAATGTTGACTTACCTGGCTTCAGCGTAGCTAGACTGGACAGAGACAATTTACTCTCAGGGAAAAAGAAAGGAGGTGGACTGATCATGTACATCAATAACAAGTGGTGCCATCCTGGACATGTAACAGTGAAGGAGTGAAGGAAACGGTGTGCAGTTAAGATGTGCAGCTACTAGCAGTAAGCTTGCGTCCTTACTACACCCCAAGAGAATTTTCACATGCCATCATTATATGTGTATACATCCCACCGCGAGCTGTACCCGACAATGCCTGCGACATAATTCACGTGACTGCTGCGAGGCTACAAACAACACACGGAAGCTTTCTTCGCCATAACTGGCTACAAACACAACACACGGAAGCTTTCTTCGCCATAACTGGAGATTTCAACCATGTTACCCTCGACTCCACCCTCACAAACTTTCATCAGTTTGTCGACTGTGCAACAATGAAAAACAGGACAATCGACCTCCTGTATGCAAACGTGAGAGATGCATACAGTGCCACCCCCTTCCCCCACTGGGTTTTTCCGACCACAATCTGATCCACCTTCAGCCAGTGTATGTCCCAAAAGTACAAAGGCTCCCAGCTACCACACGCACCTTCAGGGAATGGACACCAGAAGCAGAGGAGGCACTGAGAGACTGCTTCGAGACCACTGACTGGAGTTTACTACAGGGCAGTGACGACCTGGAGGCCACAGCATGTACTACAGATTACATTAACTTCTGCATGGACATTGTTGCACCAACTAAGACTGTTCGCTGTTACCCCAATAACAAACCCTGGGTAACCAGAGATGTCAAACAACTCCTCAACAACAAAAAGAAACTTTTTAAGGAGGGCAACTTGACAGAGCTGAGGAGTGTACAGCGTGAACTCAAAAGCAGCCTGAAGTAGGCCAAGGTGGCATATGGGAGGAAGGTGGAAATGAAAATGAAAGACAACGCTAAGGAGGCATGGCAGGGAATCAAAAACATCACCGGGTGTAGGAAGAAGAGAGGCATGGCTGAGGGTAACCTGTCTATGGCCAGCAACTTAAATCACTACTATAACCGGTTTAAAAACTCTGGGACGGGGACAGCCAATTCTCTTATCACCTCTAAAGCCCCCCCATCCCCCCTACCCCCACTTGACAACGACTCTGACAACGACCCTGACATTGACTGTTCAGCCAGCTCCCATCTCCCTCACTCACTACCCCCCACTCTCAGTATCACTCCACTCTGTTTCATGGACATGGACATTACATCCCCCCATCCCCCAGCTCTGCCTATGGTCTCCACTCCCATCATCCACCGCACCGCCACCGCACCTCCACTGATGGACACAGCTGGCTCACCAACCCCCACTGCCTCTATCCCCCACCCCACCCCCTCACCTCTGCTACTGGAAACAACATACCCACTACCCACCCACCCAAACCCCAACCCACCACACCCACCACCTACAATCACCGCAGACCAAGTGAGAGGGGCACTGAAAAGACTAAAATCCAAGGCGGCTGGCCCTGATGGCATCTGTGCAAGACTACTAAGGACATATGCAGAGGCATTAGCTGAGCCACTTCATCACCTGTTCAATAGGAGTCTGCAGGAAGGCAAGGTCCCTACACTGTGGAAAACTTCATGCCTGATACCAGTTCCGAAGAAAGCACACCCCAAAGAACCCAATGATTACAGACCGGTTGCCCTCACCTCACACCTAATGAAAACATTCGAACGTGTGCTGCTGCGTTACCTTCTCAAACCCCAGGTATGTCACGCACTGGATCCTCTGCAGTTTGCCTACCAAGAGAACGTGGGAGTGGAGGATGCTATCCTGTATCTTCTTCACAGGGTACACTCTCACTTGGACAAGGGTGACTGTGCTGTGAGAATCATGTTTTTTTATTTCTCCAGTGCTTTCAACACTATCCAACCACTGCTGCTGAGAGATAAACTGATGCGGATGGGAGTGGAGCCTGGCCTGGTAACCTGGATCACAGATTACCTCACCGAGCGGCCCCAGTTTGTAAGACTGGGAGATCTTACATCTGAGATGGTAGTCAGCAGCACAGGAGAGCCACAAGGAACGGTGCTCTCCCCGGTGCTGTTCACTCTGTACACGATTGACTTCAGCTACAATTCTGTGACATGCCACATGCAGTTCTCGGACGACACTGCAATTGTGGGGCGTATCAAGGACGGTCAGGAAGAGGAGTACAGGGGACTGGTGGAGGACTTTGTGAGATGGTGCTGAACCAATCAGCTGCACCTGAACACCACCAAAACCAAGGAAATGGTGGTTGACTTCAGGAGATCCGCCCTGCCTTCGGTGCCTGTCTCTATTGAGGGAGAGAATGTGGAGACAGTCTGCACCTACAAGTACTTAGGGGTGCACCTTGACAATAAACTGGACTGGTCTACAAACTCAGATGCACTCTACAAGAAGGGCCAAAGCAGGCTCTACTTCAGGGGTGGCCAAGTTCGGTCCTCAAGAGCCACATTCCTGACACTCTTAGTTGTCTCCCTGCTCCAACACACCTGAATCCAATGAAAGACTTGTTAGCAGACCTTTAATGAGCCTTTCATTGGATTCAGGTGTGTTGGAGCAGGGAGACAACTAAGAGTGTCAGGAATGTGGCTCTCGAGGACCGAACTTGGCCACCCCTGCTCTACTTCCTCAGAAGGCTGAGGTCCTTCAATGTCTGCAACCGACTTCTACTGATGTTCTACCAGTCTGTCATGGCCAGCTTGCTCTTCTATGCTGTGGCATGCTGGGGTGAGGAAGGCAGGTTCGGTGGTGGGCATGGAGCTTGAGACTCTCACTTCAACAGCTGAGAACAGAACCCTGAAGAGACTGGACTCTATAATGGACAATCAGAAACACCCCCTTCACACCATCTTCACTAACCAGCTGAGTCTGTTGAGCCACAGACTCCATGCTCTCTCCTGCAGGACAGACAGGCTACGAAGGTCCTTTGTCCCATGGGCCATTCAACTGTTTAACAACACACAGAAGGAAACTAAGAAGGACATCATCATTGGGGATTGGACTGCCTAAGACCCCATGTCCTCCAGTTATTCAAGGATGCTAAGTTTTCACTACAAGACACTAGAACAGTTTTTACCCCACTATTTTTCACTACCAGGGACGGTTGCACTACCTCTACCTCAACTCACAGGATATGTTTTTGCACAATTGCTTTTTGTTTTTTTTCCCTCCCCTTGACCTTGACCTGTGTTAATGCTTGTTGTGTATATGTGTGTCTTGAAATGTCCATGTGGGCATTATGTGTATTTGTGGACGCTACTTGACACCTTAATTTCCCCCTGGGGCTCAATAAAGTTACTCTACTCTACAACACTGAACAATAGACATTGATAATTACATTCTGGACTCACATGCCATTCCAGCAGGGGGCAGTAAATCATCTATATATTAAAAGCATGTCTGCTTTTATTTAGAAAGTTCAGTGTAAGTACAGAATATAATTGTAAATACATGGATGACACAAGAAAGTGAAAACACTCATTTCCATTGTGGTCCATTTAAAAATCAAATGACAAAATAGAAGTAATAATAAAATAAAATAATACTGATGATGATAATAATAGTGTGTATATGATAACAACAACCTAAACAATTTATAAATACATTAAGACAGTAAATTAACATAAAAAAAAACAAAATATGTAATTAACAGGAAATAAAAGGGGTGAGTTCTTCTAAAAGCTGTTGAGGTTTAAGGTTCTAAAAACATTTGGGACTGACACGCCATCCCAAGTCATTACAGAAACTTTGCATAATTTATTACCACCCTTGAAAAAAAAAAGTTTCAGACCTGTCAGATGTTTGCATATGAGCTCAAAGATATGATCTGCTATACTTTCTGGAGAGGACTTTTTTTTTTACTAAAGTAATTGTTGTGTAAATTATACAGACCAAAATTAGTGCAATCTACCCATATACATTATCTACTAAGAACAGTTGACAGTAAGTATGTACTCAGAGTATACAACTGCTATTGTGTTTGCATTCTCAAATAGTCATGGACTATAAGTATTTCCGGAGAGGACAGATGTTTGACAGATGGAGAGTTACACCCCAATAGTGAAGATACCTGCGCAAATTAGGTACACATCCTTTTGTGGCATCACAGATAGTGACTACCTCTTTTAACCCCTTCTAAGCCTGTATATCCAATCGATGGGAAATTTCACTTTTTCTTTGTGAGATACTGACAAGCCAAAATGAGGCGGGTGGTAAGAGGTTAAACAAAAAATTATTATCCACATAACACTGATGCTTGAGTTTGAAATGCACTCTGTTTTTGGAGAAGACATTTTTGATATTTTATTTTGTATGTCTACTTAATCAGAGCATGTGGGTTCAAATCTCGTGGTGTTTGTTTCTTTTAATTTAACCAGGGTTATTTAACGGCCCCTTCATAACTGTATGCCTGTGATCATGGGAACAGATGGATCACATTTGTATTGCCCGCTTGATAAATGCAGTGTTTTTATATGGTGTGTGGATTTATTTCATTTTAAATACATCCATTTCCTTCATCAGATCAGGCAGGTACCCGCAACTTTCACAGGACTGCAACTGTAGCTCAGTGGTAAAGTTTTTGACTGGCAATCAGAGCTTTTAGAAGGCAAGGGTTCGAGTTCCATGGGTGGCATGTAATTTTTATTATTATTATTTTCAGCAACTGCGCGATGTGTAATCACATTGCGCAGCTGCTGTGAAAAGCTGCTGTGTTCTCGCGAGCACAAAACAGCAGCATGTGTTTTTTATTTTTTTTTCTTCACAGCAGCTGCACAATGTGTAACCACATCGTGCAGCTGCTGGCAGTGTGTTCCCGCGTGTACAAACCGTCGCACTGGCACTGTGCACGCCTGCCCATTAGCGAGACGTTCCATGGTTTGATCATACGAGCTGTTTCGTAGTGAGTCACCCTGGAGTTGTACATATTCGCATTATGTGTGAAGGGGTCCTACTAATTCATGATTGTTTAAACCTAAACGAGTCGGAAGTCCAAAAAGTCTGTTGATTCAGTGTGTAAGTATTTCCACTATGCAAATGTGGAAGGATGGTCATATGGCCCCACGCTGATTATCCACCCTTCTCTCCTCTCCCAGCATGGGGAGAAGGTGCAAGTTGGGCATGGCTGCCAGTGGACTTCCAGTCTCTCCGCATTGCCCGTGTCTGTCCTACTCGAGATGCCCACCCACATACGGATGGCAGATGGTGAGTGGCGGGGTGTGGTGGTTGAGACAGTCGACCACCCTGTGCTGCCCCAAGAATGCCAGGTAGCAACCCAGGGCCACGCACCCACTTCTTTTGGTTGCGACCTCAAATCTGGCAAGGAGACCTGCTGAATTTAAGCATAAGCGTAGAAAAATAGTCTAACTAGGATTCTCCCAGTAGCAACGAATGAAGACAGAAGAGCCAGCGCTGAATTCCCATTCAACAGGTGCGCACAGGAAACGTGGTGTACAGAAGACTACTATGCGTTATTACTTTATGAGTTAAGTAGGGCTGCCACAAACGACTATTTTGATAGTCGACTAGTGAGCGATTATGCACGTCATATCTCCTACAGAGTTAGAAGGTGATCAAGTAAATACGTATATTACAGCGGTGAGATCTATTCAGCTCCGAGCCTGATGCGTGCAATGACCCATTACTGCGCATGAGACCACGGAGAGGCACAGCTGCCCGTGTTCTATGCAGATATGATGGAGACAATAGTTCACATTATTTCTGTCACACATGGGAAGGAATGGACAAATTATTATGCGTGGCACATGCAGGTCACACTGGCAGGCTTTGCCGTTCCAGATCCATCTCGAGGTTCCCTTGTATGCGCTCAAATAATTTCGGATCATGTTTTGCCGCAATCAGAATATGTAAATTGGGATCAGATGGTGCTCAGACTGCACATGGACCCAGCGTTGGATAGGTGTCCCATCTCAATGGCGCCCGGAGGGTTTTGAACACGTGCAACAAACTCGGGTAGGACCAACTGTGTGGACTTTCACAGATGGTTGTCAGAATGTTTTGGAACTGCAACTGCACACTTTTCAGAGGTGCCCTGGATCATCATTGTGATGCCATTCGACCTCATTCTGGCTATGTCTGACTGGGGAATTATGTTTGGCCAACTTGTTTTCTGTATTATCAAAATGTTGACAGTATTGCACAATCCATATTATGGTACACAATCACAGTTGTGATGACTATGACACCGATGCCAACCGCCCCTACATGGTCGAGACTGTTTCAATGCCAGTTTTCATCATCTTGATACAAATTTAGGCATTGTTACGGTTATAGCCAAATGAAAGAGAAAAGCCACAACAGCAGTTTGCACAAACACTCCATGCCAATGTGTGCACTAGTTTCAGGTTGTGGATCTGATATAATAACATGGGCAGCACAAATTAACAAGCACATCTAAATAAGGGAAGCTAGGGCACAAAGGAAACACACCTGTCAGATGCAGTAGTAGAAGTTTTGAACAAAGAATGAAAGCAAGACAGGTGATACTTTTTGGAACTCTCCACAAGGGCTTGACAAATAAGAAAAAAAAAGTGGGTGCATACTGGAACGAGCGAATTCTGCCTCATCTGAGTTCAAACCGGTTTTATGAAATTAACATGCAAAATACAGATTTTTCTCTTTTTCGGCTGCCCTGATTGCTCTGTATCACCGCAGCGAATCCAGCACAGCTCTGCATTGGGATTTGGCACAAGTTTGTCACCGGATAGTCTGCCTGACGCAACTTTATTTCTACATGGAGAAATTCTTGCACAGCTCCTGGTGTTCCTTGGTAATCTCCCAGCCAAGTGCTAATCAGGACAGACACTGCTACACTTCTGAGACCTGACAGGACCAGACAGGTGTACACCGAACAGCATGGCTGCAGCCAAAGCAGAATAGGCAATATGCAAAATAAAAGGAGAGAAATAAAATAACATAGGATCCTCAAAAGGGATATTAATGCAACAGGAGGAGGTCAGAGTGACTCTTCACCATCTGCTACGGCCCATCACATTGGCAGCATAATTGGAGAAACTTCAGTGTTGCCTTTTATATTATTTAACTGGTTTAACTAAACATGCACATTGGGTTCTGTGTCCTTGTTACTATGGAGTTGTGTAAAACGTGCCAAATGAATATGTGGATCATAAAGGAAAATAAATCCATTCTGTTGCCATATGAGATGAGTGAGACTGAGTGTGACGTTCCGCTTTATTGATCCCAGATGAAGGTGGAGAAAAAAAAAATGTTTTATCTAAAATGCCTCCAACGTTACATTCTACTGTCTCTGTAACTGACTTTATTCCTCCATTAAGGTTAAATGTGCATTTATGAAGATGACAGTACGTGCTTACATGTCTATAAATGGAATACATCTGTACACTAGTATTATCTTATCTTCACTCTTCTATCGATGATTCGGTTAAGTCGATCTTTTCTCAATTTGGCTGATGCCACTTAAGCAGCAGTCCGCTTTTTCTACCACAAGGTGCTGTGCCTACACATGGTTAAAGGTCTGCTCAAATTTATGCACATTTTCAAGTACAATAACAAACTGCTAAATCCCATATTTTGCTTAGGAACATCTGTATGCACACACAGTTTACACACATTTCTCTTCATATTGGGGGGTGTAAGAAGCACACCTTCCTCATGATTCGGTACACAGTACCGCGGTTTGAAGGTCATGTGACGAATTAAATCAAGCCATGTGCACTTCCATGAGGTTTCATCATACAGTAAGAGAGCAAAAGACTGAGGCAAAATTAAATAAAAAAAAAAAATGGATTAATATTGCTTGACATTTTCAACAACTGGGTTGAGGAGCTACAAGTTCTACATCCTGAATATTTCATTTTTATATTTTATTCTGCAAACATACTTCTTAATTCACTGCGGATGTTGCAGAGCTCAATTTAAAAATAATAATAATAATAATAATAATAATAATAATAATATATAGCCCATGTTTCAATATTTGTATTGTGGCATAAAATACTGCAGTTTTTTTTCCACACTGCTTGTTGTTGCACTCCTCATTCATTTACAGTTGTTAAATGAGGGTGCAGTAGTTGTCAGCATGTTAGCGCAGAATCTTATTTCTTTGTGCTAAAATTTATCTGCATGTGTTGATGTAAGCATCAAATTCCTTAAATTCCTCCATCATTTTGCTGTGCCTCAGTCCTGATGTGCAGAAGAGACGATGTGCTGTTACGAGACAAGACTGCATGTCGGCGCATCAAGAAGAAGTATCTGCTTCAAATCGCAAAAGCCAAACAGCCAACTGATGTTCACGCTCTCACAAATGCTGACCACAAGTGCCGACAGGTGCCGGCGGTACAGGACACACTGAGGTGACTTGAGTCATGATCCCTCAATGAGGCCTGATGGATAATTGACGGCTCTGTGTGAAGAGACCTTTAAAAGACTTTCCCCACTGTGAATCTGTATGATAGCGTTTACAAACTGTGATTCAAACATATAATTCGAACACGTAAACTGGTTTGACCAGTATACCGCTCATCATACCTGCTGACGCCAGTGGTATAACTAACTGTACACAAAAAATAAATAAAATAAAATCACAGTTGAGTATGTATTGTGGTTTTCAGAGAACACTTCAGTATAGTGGAAACAAAAAACAAAACATTCATGTGCTTGCTGTTGTTGGCATACATACAGTAGTGTTCAGAATAATAGTAGTGCTATGTGACTAAAAAGATTAACCCAGGTTTTGAGTATATTTGTTATTGTTACATGGGAAACAAGGTACCAGTAGATTCAGTAGATTCTCACAAATCCAACAAGACCAAGCATTCATGATATGTGCATTCTTAAGGCTATGAAATTGGAATATTAGTAAAAAAAAAAAAAAAAAGTAGAAAAGGGGGTGTTCACAATATAGTAGCATCTGCTGTTGATGCTACAAACTCAAAACTATTATGTTCAAACTGCTTTTTTAGCAATCCTGTGAATCACTAAACTAGTATTTAGTTGTATAACCACAGTTTTTCATGATTTCTTCACATCTGCGAGGCATTAATTTTGTTGGTTTGGAACCAAGATTTTGCTCGTTTACTAGTGTGCTTGGGGTTACTGTCTTGTTGAAACACCCATTTCAAGGGCATGTCCTCTTCAGCATAAGGCAACATGACCTCTTCAAGTATTTTGACATATCCAAACTGATCCATGATACCTGGTATGCGATATATAGGCCCAACACCATAGTAGGAGAAACATGCCCATATCATGATGCTTGCACCACCATGCTTCACTGTCTTCACTGTGAACTATGGCTTGAATTCAGAGTTTGGGGGTCGTCTCACAAACTGTCTGCGGCCCTTGAACCCAAAAAGAACAATTTTACTCTCATCAGTCCACAAAATATTCCTCCATTTCTCTTTAGGCCAGTTGATGTGTTCTTTGGCAAATTGTAACCTCTTCTGCACGTCTTTTATTTAACAGAGGGGCTTTACGGGGGATTCTTGCAAATAAATTAGCTTCACACAGGCGTCTAACTGTCACAGCACTTACAGGTAACTCCAGACTGTCTTTGATCATCCTGGAGATGATCAATGGGTGAGCCTTTGCCATTCTGGTTATTCTTCTATCCATTTTGATGGTTGTTTTCTTCCACGCATCTCTGTTTTTGTTTTTTTGTTGTTGTTTTTTTGTCCATTTTAAAGCACTGGAGATCATTGTAGATGAACAGCCTATAATTTTCTGCACCTGTGTATAAGTTTTCCCTCTCCAATCAACTTTTTGATCAAACTACGCTGTTCTTCTGAACAATGTCTTGAACGTCCCATGTTCCTCAGGCTTTCAAAGAGAAAAGCATGTTCAACAGGCGCTGGCTTCATCCTTAAATAGGGGACACCTGATTCACACCTGTTTGTTCCACAAAACTGCTGAACTCACTGACTGAATGCCACACTACCATTATTGTGAACACCCCCTTTTCTACTTTTTTTTACTAATAGCCCAATTTCATAGCCTTAAGAGTGTGCATATCATGAATGCTTAGTCTTGTTGGATTTGTGAGAATCTACTGGTACCTTGTTTCCCATGTAACAATAAGAAATATACTCAAAACCTGGATTAATCTTTTTAGTCACATAGCACTACTATTATTCTGAACACTACTGTACATATATATCAGAGCTGCCACGGTTAGTCGACTAGTCACGATTAGGGATGAGTACAGACGGTTGCCCAGTTCCGGATCACCTTTTTTAAAGTCCCGCTATACGGAGCCACAATGCAACTGAATGTCCTTTATTGTGTATTGTTGTATTGGGTATTTGGATGTTATTTAGCTGAAAAAGTCTGGGTGGAGTAGCGCTTCTACTTAAAGTGTGAAGCCACATTATGTGTGGCGCAAACATTTGCCAGAAACGGATCACTTTTGCCAGTTCCGTATCACGACACTCTGCGTCACTTTGGGGGCATTCCTGGCATCTGGCTGGAGCCCTTCTAATGCAGAATGATACACACTGTGCCCGAGAATGTGTTTTGAACACAAAATGATAGAAATAATACTTATTAAATGAGAATTTACTTCGTTTCGAAAAGCGCCGTTATACGTTTTTACGAGCTAAAAATGAAGTGTGGAGGTGAGATTTCTCCCGAATTAAAAAGTAAAAGCCCCCACATTCATGTCCATTCGCGATGTTGAGATGACCCCCAAAGTCCACATGACTCACAACTACAGACACGAGGCTGCTGCTTCAAGTGATCCGGAACTGGCAAATTTTCGCGTCGGAGATAAATGTGCGCAGCAATTAAACAGCAAGACATAACAACACTGACATTTTCTACCCAAGTAAGTAAGTATTTTCCCACTCTAGAACCAAAAACACCGAACGGCTAACTCACCTTTGCTACGTTTTAGAGATCGTTACTTTAAAACTTGCAGGAATGAGTGAGTCAGAAAAAGAGCGCACACCGCAGACACCGGGATGTTTTGATTCCTCTGCTGATCACAAGGACGGCTGGATCCGGTCGAGCTTGTGGTCGTTTGTAGACAAAACATCAATCTTCCCATTGGTACCAAGTATTAGCTTATTCGTGCTGATTACGAGAAACGGCGGCACAAAAACTACAGCAGTGATCCAGAACTGGCAATGATCCGGAACTGGGCAAGTGACTGTATTGGGAACCGGTTCATTTTGGGTATTGTTATGAAATGATTCAATCCACCGATATTAATAGCCTTTTTGCTTAAGGATTTCCTTATCGGTCATTCAGAGTGGCTGTTATTTTGGGGGGTGTTTGTCAGGAAAATGATTACAGACCCTGCAGCGGGTCTGTAATCAACTGTTTCTTCAGCGCGGCTTTGCTCTGAACCTTGAATCAACGAAGCAGTGCTTCGATCTGCTGCTTCGTTGGTTCTTTTCTTTCTCTTTTTGCTCTGTATGCACCACTCTGCATTTAATCATTAGTGATTGATCTCTGCTCCCCTCCACAGCATGTCTTTTTCCCGGTTCTCTCCCTCAGCCCCAACCAGTCCCAGCAGAAGACTGCCCCTCCTTGAGCCTGGTTCTGCTGGAGGTTTCTTCCTGTTAAAAGGGAGTTTTTCCTTCCCACTGTTGCCAAGTGCTTGCTCACAGGGGGTCGTTTTGACCGTTGGGGTTTTTCCGTAATTATTGTATGGCTTTGCCTTACAATATAAAGCACCTTGGGGCAACTGTTTGTTGTGATTTGGCGCTATATAAATAAAATTGATTTGATTTGATTCTTTGTTTTATTTCGCTTAATCTTAATTTTTCCCCATGAAAACCCCAAAGAGCATATGTCTGTAAGTAATATTTACCTTTTTTATGTTAAACCGACCTGTTATGGTCTTCTGAAACAGTTGATAGATGTATTTTATAACTTAAAAACAGGACCGATGCTAACGTGTTAGCATGTCTACGGCGTTTTCAATGTTAAAGTTAGCATTAAGCTGTTCGCATCTCAGCACGTTTGTATGCATTTGTTTTCTGTATAATAATTAATGGCTCAGCGTTTGTTGCTGTAAGAGACAAATGTATTACAAATTGGAATTTTTTAAATTTATTTTTACTTCTATATTAATAATAATAATAATAATAATAATAATAATAATAACAGCAACAACAACAACAACTAATAATGCTACAATACAATTTTAGAGAAAAAGACAAAAAGAACCTGATAAAACAAATCACAACAGAAAAGATAAAACCAACTAAAAATGAACATAAATAAATATAGAAATAAATAACTGTTTCCTGTGAACACCTAGTGACTCTTACACCTCCACTTCATCCCTGTTTTATTTAAGTTTAATGGCAATTTGGTTCAGTCAAACCATATTTTCAATTTGATAATTTCTTCAGTGACTTCCTAGAGAACTATCTGCCAAGCTAGAAAACTGCTGCATCCTCGTAAGAGCAGAATACTACTGGAATGAATTTGAATAAGGAAAGTTGGTTTTTTTTCCTCACCTAAATGGATGCTGTACTCACTGCAGTTTATTGTCTGGAATAGTTCCAGATTGCATTTCAGAGCTTCTACTGTAGAATTCAAACATTTTCGTGCAGGTGGTGCTGGGGGATAATTTTAGGTTTCAGCTTTTTGTTTTTCATCACTTTCATCCCTGACTATGTCAATCGTGAGTCACTTTTGTGCGGATTAAAGTCACTAGCTGGGACTCCTGTCTTGTTGTGAGAAATAAACAAGAATCATCCTCCATTCTGTTCACACAGCTCCAAACGCTGCGCGGCTCTCTGCCGAGTCAAGTTAGAACGATAGAGCCCAGTCGGAATTAATAACTTCAAAGCAAAACACCGTTTAAATCAAATGACACCTCTTTTCAAATGTTGTAATACAAACAATAAACTGCAATCAATCAAAATGTTTTTTTTTTCCCTCCCAAAATCAGACGTCCTGCGCTGATGTGCAGCAGCCGGCTGAGCTCAGCTCAGCGGTATGGAGTGACATTCATGCCAAAATGTCTCAAAGGAAATGCTTTTGACAAAAACTACAGATGTTATTTATTTTTATTTATGTCCAGAGATCAAGGATCTAGTGACCAATTTAAAATGTTGTTGACATAGAAAACTTATAAAGCCTACATTTAGTACACTGAAGATTCACAAGAGGTATCAATAAAGGAATTGAATTGATAATGGCACTGATAGATAAAATCTTATCAATACCAATCCCTAGTCACAATTAGATTGACTATCATCATCATCAGTAACTAATTTAACAACCAATGTCATCATTTATTTTTTAACCTTTGTTTTTCTCTCAAAACTGCCTCCGTGCCTTTCAGTCCTTGATGTACATGCGCAGTAGGTGTAATCCGGGTCAGTCCTGATGTCAGCGGAGAAATGATGCCAAAACAATATCACGACTAGCCAGCAATGAAGCTCTAAAGTTTGGGAGCATTTTAAATAAATTAAAGAGAAAAACATCCAATTCAAAATCTGCAAGGCAGAACTCGCCTTCCACGACAGTACAATGGCAACACAGGAGCATCTGAGAAGGAAAAGCGTTGTGGCTGATTCTGACAAAGAGGGACAGCCGTCTCAATAAGCTAATTGGCTAGTTAGCCGCTAACATTAATGTCTATACTGAGCTAATTACTTATATTGATAACAATGCCAATTTCATTAGCACACATTATACGTTTGCTGTAGTGTTATGGCAGAGGTGTCATGTTTGAATAAGAAATGTGATATAACGCTAATATTTCATAACACTACGTTACAGTGCATATATATATATATATATATATATATATATATATATATATATATATATATATATATATATATATATATATATATATGAGTCGGTCGTTGTCATAACTATCCAGCCTTTGTTTCGTTAACTGGCTTTATCTACATTTTCGAACTGCAGAAAGACGTGCTTAGCTCTTAAGGTGCACTGACATTTGCATGACTGATTCACGCACTTGCAGGACATGGTCTTTAATGGGTGTAGAGTGAACATGAGAGGGGCGCCGACACATGCAATTGCTCAAAGAGAATGTGCAGCTCATCAAGTAGAGTAAAGAAGTGAGGGAGGTGATGGTCTAGTGCAGGGATAGGCAACCTGTTCCAGAAAGAGCCATGAGGGTGCAGGTTTTCTTTGCAGCCACTGACTCCACCAGGTGATTTTACTGATTAACTGATTCCATCTGCTCAAAGTGATATTAATCAGTAAAATCACCTGGTGGAGTCAGTGGCTGCAAAGAAAACCTGCACCCTCATGGCTCTTTCTGGAACAGGTTGCCTACCCCTGGTCTAGTGGTTAAGGTGTTGGGCTTGAGACCAGAAGATCCTTGGTTCAAATCCCCGCCTGACTGGAAAAAAATCACTAAGGGCCCTTGGGCAAGGTCTTTAATCCCCTATTGCTCCCGGTGTGTAGTGAGTACCTTGTATAGCAGCACTCTGACATCGGGGTGAATGCGAGGCATAATTGTAAAGCACTTTGAGCGTCTGATGCAAATGGAAAAGCGCTACATAAATGCAGTCCATTTACCATTTCCATCAGCATCAGCGGATCGCATCAGAGCACAGCTCGTCTGACGGATTATAATGAAATGTTAAATCTATCATAAACATACTTCAACAGCTGCAGACAAGAAGGAAAGAACATGCCATGCCATGACAATGTAAACGTGACAAATAATTACCTTTTTAAACGGCTCCAAATGCTTTCTCCAGCTCATTCAGCACACGCAAGGCGCTGCTGGAGCAGTCCTGATTCAGGAAATGATTAGAGCTGTTTTCAACAGACAACTTGCAGAGAAAATGATTAATCCGCTACAAAATAATTATTTTATATATGCAGGTGGCAGGCGGTAGAACAAAGCACGGCATCCAGCTGGGAACACGGCGGGTGGGATCTTCACGACGACGTGTGTGCAAGTGCATGCATCAAAGTCATGCAAGTATCAGCGCAGCTTTATCCTAGCAGTTTTTCTTCTACATGCTTACAGCACTTTCGGCAAGCCTTTCTGTGCACACAACACTGCTCAGGATAATAGAGACGCCCAGTGGCTCATGTGCAAACTGTGAAATACGTCACATGAGAGTTGTCTGTTACAACCATGGACAAAATCAGAGGAAACTTTGCTTTTGGAGGAATACGAGTGACGTAGGGGTGCTTTCGAGAGTTCCTTCAAGTGGTTATACATGATGACCACCATTTTTTGAGATAAGACACTGAAGGTTTGTCGGCTAAAATGAGATTAGCCTCCTCTGTACCAGGCTAAAAACTTTAGTCAGATAACACAAAACTTTAGCCAACTAAGTGCTTTGTACAACAAATAACGTCAAAAAATTAGTCAACTAAGTGAAATTATTCAACTGAACAAGATTACACTTTATGAAACTGGGCCCTGAAAGGTAACAGCTGTATCCAGCCCCTGGGGAACCAGTTACCCAACATATCACAAATCCACTTCTTTTGGGTTGGGTTGCCATCTGTTCTGGGTGGAATTCCTACATATTGAAACCATTCACAAACTGATCACCAATCTTCCAGGACTACATTTGAGCTCCATTAATCACTCGCACATCCATCTGTAAGACAACAGCGCTGACTATCGCCCTCATCCTCCTTTCTACTTAACACATGACAGCACACTCAGTGCCCAAATTTAAAACATGGGGAAAAAAAAATACTTGGAATCCTGGCAAATTCCACGCTGAAGTGCAGCCTAAAAGGGGGGGAAAGACACAGGAGACTAAATATGTCAGCAACTCACTCAGGAATTGTACGGGATATTTACTACGATTCCGAGCATTCTTTAGCTTAAATTCGATGTTTGTTGGCTAGAAAATATCCACGCAGCTTCGTATTTAAAAGAGCGGAGGGGGGATGTGTGTTGGGGGACCAGAAGCGATGCTAAATGTTTAGCTTAACGCTTGCGCCATAGTCCAGATGACTAATCAATAACATGCACAACAGTGTCGGCGGTAACATGTTGGTGTTTAGCACGGCTCGGCCCTGTAACAGGCTAAACCCTGCCTTTAAAACATCTCTTTATTCGGGGACTTTCCTTTTTATGTCCGTGGTTGTGATGGGAAAACATTTTGAGAACAAGCAGCTGCAGCGAGTCCATGTTGTAAGTACTTACCAGGATGACAGTCTTTGTGTTCGGGCAAGGTTAAAAACATTAAAGATAAAATCCACCAGCAACTCGGTTCCCGTATTCTCTGCATGTTAGAATACTCATCGAGGGAGCAACAAGAAGGCAACGAGTGACAAAGTTTTTAGTCTCTTTTTCTTCTTCTTAGGGGAGGAAAAGGGAAAAAAAAAATCACATGTACACGACCTCAGTTCGAACAAAGTGTCCGCGAACGCAGCGCATTAAAGTTATAACGGTAAAGACAGCAGAGTGTTTATTTAATTAAAAAAAAAAAAAAAAAAAAAACGAATCTGTTCGCCTCCGGTCCGAGAACAGGCTTCAGCTTCGAGGAATAAAACCGTTGTGCGCACCACGTCTGTGCGAGAGCGGCTCGTAACGTGTCTGACTCCACCGCGCCTGCAGCGGGCTTCCACGCAGCGACATTCCCGAAGTCCAGCGGGATCGATACGGCGATTAGTCGCTCTGTTTAACCGCGACCAAAGTGATCGGATTCTATTGACTGCACGTGGCCGCCGTCAAATGGTTTCATCCGCGGCGTCAGTGTGCACAAAAGAAAAAGTGGAGCTGGAAATGTCCCATTCTTTCCTCCATCCAGGAAGTGGAGCAGCGGTCAGACGTGCACGGATATGTGGCGGCGGTGGCTGCTGCTGCTGCTGGTCCCATCCTACCGGACAGAAAGGCTGCAGGGGCGGGAGCAGCTCGGGGACAGCGGGGGCGGGGTCCCCGCGCCCGGTCACCAACACGTCCACCGTGGACTCTGATCACCCTTAATTAAAGAGATATGCCTTCATGGCGTGGAACATTTCTCAGTACATTTAATACCTGATCAGTTACATCAATAAGAGGGTGATCAGACATCCCTGTGTTCTAGGGACAGTCTCCGTTTTTGATGGAGACTTGGGAGTAGCTCAGCCACCAAGTGGCTCTTTTTAAACTCTTAATTAAAAACAGCCTAGATGTTGTGCTCATTACGGCCAACAGAGGGGGCTGTCTGCTTACTATAGCACCTTCATGTCACTCTTCTTCGACTGCTTGCCACTAACTTGCCTCATTTTTGAAGCTGTGCAAAACCAGCAAGTGCCAAGTGGATCCACATTGTCACAAGCATCTGTATAATCCAGGAGGTAACCAGCAGCGGGCTGATAGTAGCCAATTTGTAGGTATCCAGCTAGCCCTGCTTGGCAATGCCAGTGCTGTTCCTGCTTTCCTTCCAGTGGCGGCGCCAAGGGGGGGCTTGGGGGGGCTTAAGTCCCCCCAATAATGAGCCAAGCCCCCCCTCAGCTCCCCAATAATTCTGCCAATAATGTGAATAGCAACTGACATATGACATATTTGTGGATCTCAACTGCAGTTTTGTGCTGAAAATGTCTCAGTATTGCGTAACTGAGCAAAGTGTGTGTTCAGTGATCCACCAATGCCGAATCACCCTTCACAAACAGAATTTTCAGTTTTGCAAATAAACATTTATTTGTAAAAACCCACACGCAAGTTACAAATCAGAAATTTGTGTTTGTGGATCACAAAGCACGTGTACAAATCAAAGGATATTTGTAAATCACTTCACTTATCTTTATAATTTTATTACTGGTAAATTCTAAGTGATGTGTGTGTGTCCATTGATACCACATTTTAGAGGAGCACGGGTGACTACAACATATACCTTGGTATTTATAAAGCAATTTACTATATATTGTTCATTTCGACGACATTTTGTGGAGCCCCACCAACTTTTACCCCAGCCCCCCCAACAAATATTTCCTGGCGCTGCCACTGTTTCCTTCTAACAATGCCAAGCTTTATGGACTTTTATTTTAAAGGGGAACTATGCACCATGTTTACTTTCATTTTACAGTTTCAGAGTAATTATAATCATGAAACGACTTGTTCCAGGGAAAATGGAAGCTTTCCTCAAGCATCTGGTAGCAGAAAATCGCAACCTCAGGGACACCGACCTGGTTCCTTTTAATGTGAAAGTGTCGGGTCTCACAAGAAACACAAATTACAGTATGGCACTACAATACATACATGCCTCCCATCAAGGCACTGGTTAGCTAGCAGTTATACGAACAAGTCAACAATGGCTTTATTTCTTACATGTTCATCATAATGGCAGAGCTGGCGAAAAAGCAAAGAAAAGTGATCTCAGAAAAAGTGAAGAAGAGAAAAACAGCATGCGAGGAGTCACTTTCACACACACACACACACACACACACACACGAGTCAACCTAAGTCAGGCTTCCATTGAGTTAAGCTAAGCTGAGAAAATAAACGGAAGTAAGCAGTAACGTTTACTGGCCTATTGTTTCCCCCTGTAATGTTTAGGTTTATGCTAACACAATAGAAATATACACTGTCTTAAAATGAGTATCACTGTCCTCCTCAGTAGACATGGAGCAGTGGGTTGCAGTCACCGGCTGCGCTGAAAACAAATGCACATGGACAGCGAGGGGAGAGGGGAGGGCTGGCAGTGAGTTTTTACAACAGATTTGTGACATATATACTCCGAACTGTAAGAGGAGCAAAAACGTCACCAGAGTTGCATAGTTCCCCTTTAATTCAACACAATGCTGTGTGTGCACAGTCAAAATTTCAGTAAATATTCACAGAAAACTTTAATTTACCTTGTTGTTGCTTTGTTGTGACATGTTTCTGTTGATTTCAGACAAATCTGTCTGAATCACTTGGACTACAAACTTCCTGTAGCTACGCAACCACGTTGTTGTGCTTTCTGTGCATCTGCACATGCATGTGGGGAAGTAAACACATGCACATGAGCTCGATTACGTCTACAACCAGAATACATGCACGTGGAATTATTAATGTCCTTTAGTGAAAGACGTTCTTTTCTTATTGAAATGGATGTGAATACTGGAGCTTTTGTTTTACGTACAAGTTTTGATCAAGCTGTTATCATCAGATATTTAAATTTGTTAATACACACTGTAGTGATACGCCCTTTAAAAAAATCCCCATTTTCAGATCTCCAGCAAACAGAATTTCAAACAACTTTGACTGTTAGAAATGGTCATTATGTAGTTTGTCCAGTAGTAGGTGCTCCAGTTACTTTTTTGACAATATTGTCTAGCATGGCTAGGACCCCATCACCCCTTGGTCACATTTGCTACAAGAGACAGAGTCAAAGAGACAGTGGCAAAGCGACTAGCTGCAATTCATTTTTAGTCAGAGTGGGTGTTTTACAGAGACAAGAGACATGCGGCCGCTATGCTGCCAGCTAGATGGGATCAAAATAGGCGAGAAATCTGTTTTATACAAACGCTGAGCAATGTGACACAGTGACTACCAATCTGAGAGAAGGCAGCGTGACATCTGCTGGTTGTGTATTAGATTTATAGTTCTTTATAAAAAAAACAACAAAACAATAACAAAATATTAGGAGTCATTGCTGTTTTGTTATGTATATATGTCAGCAGATATATTGTCTGTATCATACATTTTTTACTCTGCCAGGCTTCATTTCAGATGTTTTGTCTGCAGACCAAAGATGTTCAGTTAACTGTTAGAGAGGCGTAAAGAAACAATAAAATAAGCCAGAAAATATTCCTTTTAAGAAAATCATTTGGATTTTATTAATGACCCGAAATGTTTCATCGAACAGCAAAGTAGTTTTCAATCACTCTTAATCATCAATTAGTCTATTAACTGTTGCAGCTCTACTTGATATTCTTGGTATATCATAGTTTTGATGTAAAGGAAGGAAATAAATTTACTTAAAAATTCACATTGTCTCAGTATCTGAAAATTTTGACCCTTTGTATAGTTTTTTCATCCTTTGCTTCTTGTTTTGTGGAGAAAACAGGCTTCCACAGTAAGCTGTTAAATCCACTGGTTTCATAATGCACCCTGTCATTTCACTGTTTTTCTGCTGCTTCCTCTGGGGGCCCTTTATAAAAATGACCCTCCTGTGACGGCGCATGGATGTCCCTTTGCCTCCTGCTGGCAGAACTGTGAATGGAATACTTCAGTGGTAATAATCACCTGGAATATCACCGTGTGATAGTGTGTACTGATCGGAGAATTATACATCCACGCGTGACACTCCCTTAGGTAAATTTGTAGTCAGTAGTATTCTTGCAGGACTATCCAGCTGGACATTTAATTTGAGGACTCTGATTAAATTTCACATTTAATTACCCAGATCTCTGCAGGACCATAGAAAAAGTCACAAGGGCCCTTTGCTTTTAATGTGGGCCATCTGCTACCTCTCTAAAATGCCTACCTTTCAAAGCCCCCTCAGCCTCATGGGCATCCTCTCACCATCCTCTAGGCTGCACTAACTCCATTCACACGGCACAACACCACTGTACTTAACATTATTCCAGGCTTGACTGGATCCTGACTGATCAAGTACAGTTAACCTAATCAAATGTTTTTGATCACTTTACTAATTTTGTTGGCAGTTTTGTCCTGTCAGGTGATACAGCAGGATGGCCCATAGAACTGCAATACTAAGTTCTAAAGCAGCCCCACGATTAATCAAGTAGAAGTGCCCGACTAGGGATGGGTATCAGGAACCGGTTCTTTTCAAGAATTATTAAGAAATTATTCAATCCACTGACATCAATAGCATCAATAGCGGCTGTTGTTTTTGAGGGTGTTTTATCAGGAAAATTATCATTTCTTTACGTTGATTACAGACCCTGCAGCGGGTCTGTAATCAACGGCTTCTGTTGTCTTGCGGTGGGCAAGAATCGAAAATCGTCCTCCGTTCCGTTTGCACAGCTCCAAATGCTGTGCGGCTCTCTGCCTAGTCAAGTTAAAAAGATAGAATCCGGTCGGAATTAATAACTTCAAAGTGAATCACCATTTTAAATCAAATGACACCTCTTTCCAAACGTTCTAATACAGACAACAAACAAAAACTTTTTCTCCCAAAATGAAGCGTCGTCCACATTTTATGAATTACATCATGGGTGGGCAACTTGTTCCAGAAAGGGCCAAGAGGGTGCAGGTTTTCTTTGCAGCCACTGACTCCAGATTTCACTGATTAACTGATTCCATCTGCTCAAACTGATATTAATCAGTGAAATCACCTGATGCAGTCAGTGGCTGCAAAGAAAACCTGCACCCTCTTGGCCCTTTCTAGAACAAGTTGCCCACCCCTGAAATACATCCTGATGTGCAGTGCAGCCGTTTGAGCTCAGCTCAGAGGTATGGAGTTACCTTTGTGCCATTAATGTCTGAAAGGAAATGCTTTTGACAAAAACTACAGATTTTCTTTATTTCTATTTGTGTCCAGAGATGAAGGATCCACCATGTACAGATTTTATTTATGTTCAGAGATCAAGGATCCAGTGACCAATTTCATATTTATTTACTTTAAGACTCAATAAAATGTTGTTGACATAGAAAACCTGTAAAGCCTACTTTTAGAACACAGAAAATTCACAGAAGGTATTGATAAGGGAATCGATAAGGAATCAGATCAATAAGCGAAATCAATAATGGCATCGATATCGATAAAATCTTATCAATACTCATCCCTAATGCCGACGTTGTCCTGCTTCTGACCCAGCACAATAATCTGGACAGATTAAAACTGTGGCTTTACTGCAGGCCAGACAAGGATTAGCATGAATATTAGTTCGAATCCACGTTGAGCATTCAAGGGCAACCTATCACTGCCATAAATCTTAACAATTATGTTCCATAGAGTAAGTTCTTCAGATCCAGTCCTCGAGCATATTCCGTTTTGCAACTGCCACAGTCGATCATTTGCACTCATGAGTGTAGTCACACAGGCATCAGCACCACAGGCAGGGGTTGTCCATGCCATCAGTGGGCCTTTCACATGAAGTCTGTAACATGCAGCACCTGCCTCAGGTCTTCCACTTCACAGTTCATCCAGGCCCTTCAGTTCAGATCCATCCATCGTTCATACCTTGGACAGAGAGAAAAGGAGCAGAATCAGTCAGCTGAAAAAAAAAACTACACCTAAGGTATAATTCATCAGCAGTAAATCAACAGGAAAACAGAGAAATTATTAAGGTGATCGCCGGCCGCTAGCCCTAAGCTTCACTCACAGACCCAGAATTTAAGTTGAGGCCAAGAGCTGTTCCTTTGCTTATGAAATGACTTTTAAAGGATAGGAAGCATAATGTCATACAATGCCAGTATTCTATCCATACTAAAGGGAGAATAGATGCTTCTTAAGTCTGGACTTGAAAGTCTCTACAGAATCTGACTGTTTTATTGGACACAGGGAGATCATTCCACAAAACAGGTGCACGATAAGAGAAAGCTCTGTGACCTGCAGACTTTTTATTCACCCTAGGGACACAAAATAGTTCTGTGCCCTGAGAACGCAGAGCCCGGGCCAGTATGTAGGGTTTCATTAGGTCAGCTAAGTAGGGAGGTGTTAGTCCATGAATAATTTTATAAGTTAATAGCAGAACCTTAAAGTCTGACCTCACAGAGACAGGAAGCCAGTCTGTCCATGCAGCAAGATAATTTCCCTCACATTTAGTGTTTTTATCTTGTTTTTAGACCTCTTTTTTGCAGTATTGTTTTCTAGGTCATACTGGAAGAGCCATTTTTCATCTCCTGTGATGGCCTAGCCAAGGAACTCTGGCTCTTCCCCAACAAGTCTCAACAAACATTGCTCCATGTTTGTGCCGCCTCTAGTTGCGTGAAAAAGCGTAACAGCAGTGTGCTACATAAAAGCCTGAAAAAGAAACAGTGAGAGAAATGAATAATATTATCACAGAATGGTGGTGAGATGTTGCACAACACAGTGACATAAGTAGTTAGCCAATTGGCATTGAATCATGAGCATCGCTGCGTTAGATAATATCTGTGTTAATTCCTTATTTTATTAAATTTAAACTGAGGAATATATTGATTTTGTTCTTTGTAAGGGACAGTATTACATTCAGAACCAACAAGGTTTTAACAGTTGCCATAGTCTCATTTCTTCATTGTCACACCTCAGTGTGTTGTCCAAGGACACAGGTAGCATACAGTGGGGGAAATAAGTGTTTGATCCACTGTCAATTTTGCAGGTTTTTCCACCAACAAAGAATGGAGAGGTTTGTAATTTTTATCATAAGTACACTTCAACTGTGAGAGACAGAATGTAAAAAAAATAAAATAAAAAAAAATCCAGAAAATCACATTGTATGATTTTTTTAAAAATAATTAATTAAGTATTTGATCCCCTAGAAAAACAGACCTTAACAATTGGTACAGAAACATTTGTCTGCCATTACAGAAGTCAGACATTTCCTGTAGTTCTTGACCAAGTTTTCAAATACTGCAACAGGGATTTTGGTCCACTCCTCCAGGCAGATCTTCTGCTAGGCTACTCCAGGACTTTGAAATGCTTCTTACGGAGCCCCTCCTTAGCTGCCCTGGCTGTGTGTTTGGGGTCACTGTCATGCTGGAAGACCCAGCCATGACCCATCTTCAATGCTCTTAGTGACGGAAGGAGGTTGTTTACCAAAATCTTGCCATACATGACCCCATCTATCCTCCCTTCAGTACGGTGCAGTCATCATGTCCCCTTTGCAGAAGAGCACCCCCAGAGTATGATGTTTCCACCCCCATGCTTCACGGTTGGGATGGTTTTCTTGGGGTTGTTCTCATCCTCTTAACACAGCAAGTGGAGATGATTCCAAAAAGCTCTATTTTGGTCTCATCTGACCACATGACCTTCTCCCATGCCTCCTCTGGATCATCCGGATGGTCACTGGTGAACTTCAAATGAGCCTGGACATGTGCTGGCTTGAGCAGGGGGACCTTGCTGCCCTGCAGGATTTTAAACCTTGACAGCATCGTGTGTTACTAATGTAATCTTTGTGACTGTGGTCCCAGCTCTCTTCAGGTCATTGACCAGGTCCTCCTGTGTAGTTCTGAGCTTTCTCAGAATCATTCTTACCCCACGAAGTGAGATCTTGCATGGAATCCCAGACCGAGGGAGACTGACAGTCATCTTGTGTTTCTTCCACTTAATAAATAATCATAACATTTTTGTCTTCTCACCAAGCTGCTTGTCTGTTGTCCTGTAGCCCATCCCAGCTTTGTGCAGGTCTGCAGTTTTGTCCTTGGTGCCCTTAAACAGCTCTTTGGTCTTGGCTGTGGTGGACAGGTTGGAGTGTGATTGACTGAGTGCATGGACGGGTGTCTTTTATACAGGTAACAAGTTCAAACAGGTGCAATTAATACAGGTAAAGAGTGCAGAATAGGAGGACTTCTTAATGAAAAAATATCAGTTCTATGAGAGCCAGAATTCCTGCTGGTTGGTAGGGGATCAAATACTTATTTCATGCAATAAAATGCAAAATAATTATTTAAAAATCATACAATGGAGTTTTCTGGAATTTTTTATTTTTTTTTTAGATTCTGTCTCTCACAGTTGAAGTGTACCTATGATAAAAATTACAGACCTCTCCATTCTTTGTAGGTAGGAAAACCTGCAAAATTGACAGTGTATCAAATACTTATTTCCCCCACTGTAAGTAGGATTCGAACCCAGGATTCAAACCCAGGTCTACATATTGGCAGACCAGCTCCTTATTCACTGAGTGACATGTCACAATGGGTGTGAAATGTGCCAAATCAACATACTGTGGTGACATCTTCTGGAAACAGAGAAGACAAGATAAATGACTTTTTAGGGTTAGGTGAGGGCATCATTATTTACTGGCATGCTGACCAGATTTCTTGTAAATTAATGCAAATTAAGTTCAGTTTCATTTTTGCATAGAATGCGGAACATAAGTCACCTCAAGGCACCATACATGAAGCACACTCCCAGCAAGCACACTGGCAACAGCAGTAAGGAAAAACTCCTTCAGTGTTTTTTCATTATAGGAAGAAAACGGAAACAAACCAGACTCATTGGGTTGATCATCTGTCATGATCATACTAACAAGACAAAACAAAAGATACATCACAAGATCAAATGAGTATAGTGTTCCAAATGACAGGATCGTTGAAAAGACAACAAAGAGGTGAAGGGTAGAGTCCCAGTGGAATAGTAAGTCAGTGATTGTGTTGATGACTGTCACTTAGAGGAAGGAGATTTCACATTGCTCATCCAGCCCCAGATGTACCTCAGAATCTTTCCTCAAGATGTCCCATCTTAGAGAAAGGCAAGCTCACAAGTTATGAATTTCCAGTGTAGCTTGCACACATATTAATGGAAGTTCATCGTCATTCATAAATGAGATAACCATGGGTATGTTCCAACCCTATTTAAAATCCTAAATTCTTCACATTCTGACGCTCATTAAAGTGCCTAAATTAGATCCAGAGAGATCCTATTCAGTCAGACCACAGCAATGTAAATTTGCATATCCATTCAAAAAAGTAACCACTCAGGTCCAGGAAGAGCTCTAATTTGTACTGCAGGGATCCTAAATATGCATTTTATAGTGAATGTCAAATGCTAGTCACATACATGTTATTCACACATGTAGTATACATAGAATTAACAAAGGTAGTTGTTTAGACATCATAGTGAAGATATGGTTACATTAGCTACAAGTGAAGGCGGCAAAGCTGTGACTTGCCATTCATTTTCAGTCAGAGTGGCTGTTTTGCAGTGTCAAGCAACAACTGTCACTCTGCCATCAGCTAGATGGGGCCAAAATAAACCAGAAGTCTATTATATGCAAATACTGAGCGATGCGACACGGCGATAACCAATCTGAGTAAAAGGTGGGGTGGCATCAGCTTGCAGCCCGCTGGAGCAAAATAATTCAAGATGGCAGAAAACACTCTGAATCAGCTTATTTCTGTATAAATCTAACACCCCATTTACATCGAGTCCACGACCGAGTTGCAATTAAAAAACGGCCTCTGCTCGCCGTCACTCTTACTGACTCCCACCGGGGTTGCAGGCTGGTCACAATGGGGTCTCCATGGTTGGGGAAAAAAAGCCCTCTTGGATGCCATTGGTCTCCAACAGGTGTGCAAGTGTATTGAATTGTTTAAAATACTTGCACAACTTGTGCGACCAGTTAACAGATAATCGTAATTATCGTAGTTGTCTCATAATCGGTCTTGATAAACTCTTTCCTCTCAACTTGATTCTGTTGGTCGTAACAGACTCTCATTTGACTCTACATGGGGTTGCATCAATGAACGTGGATATTGACATATTTTTCACTCGCACAATTCATTTGCAATGCAAGCTTAGTGTGCACGCAAATAACAATTCACAGCAGAGACCAGACAAGACCTGTGAGAGTTCACCAAATGTTATGATCTTGTAGGCCTTATATAGGTCTTAGTCCGGTGTAAACGGGGCATAACATGTTTTTCATATATTTTGTAAAAGTTGGGGAGACATAAACACTTGTAAATGTAAAAAAAACACTGTTTTTGTAACCAGATAACACCTCTGAAGTTGTTTTCTAGACATCTTATGGAGATGTTAGTGTGCACGCTTCAGGAACACGCATCCAGCGACAAAGCCAACTGCGTGTCGCTGTCATTTGTAGCTCATATGACATAACATTAACCTTCTGACAGAGCCCAAATTGCACATTTGGAAAAACGCAAAGCATTTAGGCATCTAGACATGGTGAAGACGACTCGCTGAAGTTCAAACCAAGCATCAGAATGGGGAAGAACGGGGATTTTTTGTCACTGTATATAAGGCCCCCAGGCCCATATTCTTAATTCTTAGATGGATTTGTTTAGTTTATCTCAAATTTGGGAACCCATGCAGATAACATTCTGATTATTGGTGACTTCAACTTTCATGTAAGCAAGTCTTCGGTCCCCCTCTGCAAATCATTCATGGAACATTATAGATGTATAATCTATATAGATTCCAGCGATGCATTCAGGGATCGACTCACATTAGCGGAAACACAGTGGATTTGGTCCTTGCTAGTGGTATGACCGTCTCAAATATTGACATTGTGTCTCTTAGATCAGTGGTTTAAGATCACTCACTTATTAGATTTGCAGTCTCATTGCCTTGTCCACTGGGACAAAACACTTATTTGTCATAGCATCACATCACCTCCTCAATGACAATTGAATTTGGACCCAGACTGTCTGATATTTTAACAACACTTTCGGGACATGATCATTCAGCAGACAGCTTGTGGACTGCTTTAATTCAGCACTCACAAGCACATTGGACACAATCGCTGTACCTGCACTAAAGGAATGCTGCTCGCAAACATACTCGCCATGGTTCAGTGATCATTTTTGTGGCCTCAAGCATACGTCTAGAGGTTGAGAGTGAAAATCGAGTCATTCAAAACTGGAAGTATTCCACCTTGTGTGGTGTATGCTATTCTGGACTATAAGCATGCACTATTGTCTACAACAGTGGTTTTCAAACTGTGAGGTGCACCCCGCCCGGGGGACACCAGAGTTCTTCAGGGTGAGTGCAAGGGATAGGTATCGAGAACTGGTTCTTTTCGAGAATCGTTAATGGCCCTTTCACACATAGTGCGAAGTTTGGATGAAAACGCCGAAACAGCGCAAAACAGTTTGAAATTAGCGCATGAAACATCGTGCCGACAGGCAGATGTGCACAAACCCGGTGTGAGAGTTCGTGCACGTGCCGATGTCCATCGAGCAGGAGCAGTGAGAGGTGCACCACATGGTGCCGCTTATGTGGAATAAATAAAAAAAAATCCAGTTGGCCGTGCGTGTGTTCTGCCCGACACACGTGTCTTATGGACGGCGCGCAGCAGCACAGACACCACATCCTGTGGAACAGAGCTCACGTGAGTGACGTGACGGTCAGATTGCCTGCTGTGTGTTCTGATCTGATGGTACGTTTCAACCCTAACAAATGATTCTATCCACCAACATCAATAGCCTTTTTGCTTAACGATCCCCTTATCGGTCCTTCGGAACGTCCGTTGTTTTTGAGGGTGTTTTATCGGGAAAATGATCATTTCTTTACATTGATTGCAGACCCTGCAGCGGGTCTGTAATCAATCGCTTCTGCAGCAGCTGTTCTTGAAGCTTGAAGCAACGAAGCAGTACTCCAACCCACTGCTTTGTTGGTTCATTGCTTCACTGCTTTTCTTAACCCCTCTCAAAGCTATTTAAAAATGTCAATCATGAGTCACTTTTGTGTGGACTAAAGTCACTAACTGGGACTCTTGTCTTGTTGCAGGGAAGAAATGAGAATAGTTCTCCGTTCCGTTCGCACAGCTCCAAACGCTGCACCGCTCTGCCAAGTCAAGTCAGTGTCCGGCTGGAATTAATAACTTCAAAGCAAATCACTGTTGTAAATCAAATGACACCTCTTTCCAAACCTTGTAACACAGAAAACAAAGTACAACAGACTAAAATGTTTTTTCCTCCAAAAATGAGATGTCATGTGTTCTTTATGAATTACATTGATGTTGATTGATCTTAATTAAGAAATCCACACCAAACTTGCTATGGTGACTGGGGGCACGTCTTTCATTAAAAAATGTCCTTAAACAGTGGAATGGCCACATAAAGTCCTCATGCCGGCCTCTTCTAAATCTTCTCTGTTCTCTCACGACGTCCTGGGTGAATTAAGCCTTAAATTAGGATGTTTTCAGGTCGAAACAGGCCGACGACGGCGCCTGGAAGCACTGCACGACGTCCTGCTCTGTGGGAAGTCCTTACACCGACAGAAACACCCCATAATCTCTCATCAGCCGTTAAACTTTTCACCGAAAACCAGCTTAATTTCTCGAATAGTGTCCACTCGGATATTCCTCACAGGTCCAGAAAAAATGTTGATAAAGCAACACGCGCCATCTCGAGCAGCGTGTGAAACAAAGGAATAGACCTCGTATATACGAGGTCTATTAGATAATAAACCGACCCTTTTATTTTTTTTTTAACTATATGGATTTGAATGATGTACAATTACACCAATCATGCTTGAACCCTCGTGCGCATGCATGAGTTTTTTCACGCGTGTCGGTGACGTCATTTCCCTGTGGGCAGGCCTTGAGTGAGATGTGGTTCAGCCCTCTCAGCTGAATTCCTTTGTTTCACATGCTGCTCAAGACGGCGCGTGTTGCTTTATCAAAATTTTTTCTGGACCTGTGAGGAATATCCGAGTGGACACTATTCGAGAAATTAAGCTGGTTTTCGGTGAAAAGTTTGTTTCCTGCGCTGCGACAGGAAAAACACCTCCGTGTTGAAAACCATTTGTAAAATTCAGGCGGCTTTTGATGGCTTTCAACAAGTGAGTAACTGAGAAATTGTTTAACAGCTTGGGCATGTTCCAACTTGCCCGTTAAGGTTTCCAACGGAGTTGTTTTTCCTGTCGCGACCCCTTGCGGTCGGGTCCGGCCCGACATGCGACTGTGCCCACACGTTCTTTCATTACAAAATGTCCGTTAACAATGGAATGTCCGAATAAACTCCTCATGCCGACTTCTTCTGAAAGTTCTCTGTTCTCTGACGACTTACTGGGTCAACAGAGCCTGAAATGTGGAAGTCTTCAACTTGAAACGGCGAGACGCTGCCGCCTCGAAGCGCAGATTGCCGTCAGGCGCCGTGGGCCGTCCTTAAAGCGACACTACCAGACCAAAATCTCTCATCAGCCGTTAAAATTTTTACCGAAAACCAGCTGAATTTATCGAATGGTGTCCACTCAGTTGTGCCTTACAGTTTTTGAAAAAAATTTTATCAAACAAAGCAGCAGTCTCTGAGCCATTCCTAAACAATGAAAAAACGACGAGAGGGTGGGCCACTCCTCACTCAAAGACTGTCCACAGGCGAATGACGTAACCGACAGGTGTGAAAAAACTCTTGCATGCCCACGAGGGTTCAAGCATGTCTGATGTAATCACACATGATTCAAATCCATATGGTTTTTGAAAAAAATACTAAGGTCGGATACTTTTCTAACAGACCTCGTGTGTGTGTGTGTGTGTGTATGTATGTATGTATATATATATATATATATATATATATATATATATATATATATATATATATATATACACAGCCGCATGGCGCAAAGCAACGCCGTGATGAAGCCTCACAGGGCATGTTCAGCTCATGCTCAATTTCTCGGATAATCACACGACTGAAAAGCAACCGACAGCCATCTGAAATCCACCTGAAAGCCGTCCTGTGAGACCAACACGAAGGTGGTTTTGTTCCACGTCATGAACGGCTCCGTGGCGCGTCCCTCCACTTTTCTTTCCATGAAAAAAAAACTCCTGTAACAGTGGAATGTGCCGAAAAAGTGCTGATATCCACGCCTTCTGCCTTTTTGCGAAAGTCAGACGACGTCCCGGATCAACAAAGTCTTCACGTTGGAAATGATCTGGTTGTTTCAGCGGGGTTTGAGCCTGTCGAACAGCGCTCGTAGCGCGACGCGCTCTCAGCAGTTGTGGGTGGTCTTTAAACCATCTGGATCACTCCTTAATCTGTGTAATCCCCATAAAATCGTCCCTGAAAGCCATATTAATTTTCCGAACGGTGTCCACCTGGAGGTCTCTCACAGTTTCTGGAAAAAAATTGATGCAGCAAAGCTCCAAATCGTTCACACATTTATTCGCAATAAAAAAAAGGTGAATAACGCAACCAACAGGCATGAAAAAACTCACGCATGCGCACGAAGGTTCAAGCTTGGCTGATGCAATCACACGTGATTCAAATCCATATGGTTTTTGAAAAAAATAAAAAGGTCGGATACTTTTCTAACAGACCTCGTGTATATATATATATATATATATATATGTGTGTGTGTGTGTGTATGTATAGTGTTGTTGTGTATAAACCTTTTTTCATGATCTAGTCTTGCAAAAAGCAAACAAATCACATCAGGACTCAAGTGTATTGTCTCAACCCTAACATTTTGACGATGTGCCACATTTCTCTTTGTGTGAAACAGCGGTTAGATGCCTCAATGCTGAGAACACCAGCAACTACAACAGGAAGTGCCCATATTTCACCAAGGTGTGAAGCATAGCTACTTGTGGAAGTAGCTCAAAACTTAAACTAATTTTAGGGTTGAATAAGCTGCTGGAATGTTCAGCGCATGAGTGACTTGAACTGTTCTTTGTGCATTTCTTAACACTTTTGTTTGAGGCTTTTGGAGTCTGTGATGTGACATTTGACATTATAATCTTTTCTCCCCTTTGGGAGCAAGGACCCCAAGGGTATCTTAACACTTTTTCTGACAGTTAAATTGTGGTTCAGAGAGAGAGAGAGAGAGAGAGTGAGAGAATAAAAGTGGACATGTATGATTCATGTATCACCATGTATGGTCCAGCCATGACACCACCACTGTCCCCTGGCACCTCCTTACTATTTGCCCTTAAGTGGTTTGAGAATCAGTTTTATTTTTTTAAACACATTTCGCATGTTGACAGTCGGTACATAACGTACGACAGTCTGCATCAATTATGTAATGCAATCCAGGCTATGACCATATATAATTTATTTGATTCTCAATCTGTTGCATTATTTAATCAAATGCTATTTTTACCATCAATTCTGTCCCCAACGAGTTTTATCGCTTGTTGGTCTGTACTCTAATTCTCCACATCAGTGTGTCATGTTGTTCCACTCATGCTGTTCTGCATGAATGCTCAGCATGGGACTCCCTTAATGAGCTCAGTTTTTTTTGTTTTGTTTTTTAAAAACATGAAATAAAGATGTCTATGTAGTATAATTGCACGAGATGCAATTATAAAATGGATAATATAGAAAATGTAAAAATAAATAAGAGAGGAGTTATGTTGTTAAATATATGCAGATGATATCACTTTATGTCCCTCAGCTGATGGAATGCAGAAAATACTTAAAAAAAAATTGTGAGAGTTGTTCTTGAGAGATACAGTATTATATTTAATGGTGATAAGAGAAAGCTTTTACTATTTAAAGGTCATGAGTGTGGAGGATTTTATATTAATCTGCATTTAAATGACACGCTGTTAAAATACAGTAATACTGCTCCTCACTTCGGTCATGAATTGTCTTCTGTTATAAGGATGTGAATGCAAAGAAAGTTATCTGCATTTCTGGAAATGTTTCAACATATTCATGTCAGATCTAGGTCAACTACTGCACATGCTTTCATGAAGTGTAAGTTATGTCAGCAGTACTGTTGCTTTTATTTATGATTGACCTTTATCCTATCTAAACAGTAAGTCTCTAAATGACACTGTTGTGTTGCTTAGAGAAAAGCACTGCGATGTATATCAGGGGTCGAATTAGTATGTGCATGTGCTAGTTTGTGCACGTATTATTCGAACGGTGCGTGTAATTTTATACTGCACTAGCACTGGTGCAAGTAACTTTATCCAAGTTTTATCAACTATAAGCACCAGTAGAATGAACCAATAAAGGAATAAATAAGGAAAAAAAACAATTTCCAATGTGTTGTCTTTGTCTTCCCTGCGTTTTATGACTCTCACGGAGCGAGTTGCTGTGCTCTTTGTTGTGGAAAGCTGACATACGTCGCCAGCGGCGCTGTCCCTGGGTTCACAATATCCTCATGAGACATTCCCAATTCGGGGAGTTTCATTATTTGCTGCAGGAGCTGCAGCAAATAACTGCAGCTGCAGGAGCTCCAGTTTGAGGACCTCCTGTCCCGTTTGTGCGCGCAAATGTAAACAAAGAAAAGGAAAAAAAACTGGCTGCCGCTGCGGTTCTTCGCTGTCTCTCCCCTCAAACTCTGTCATCATTGTTATAAACCAGTCACCATTTGTTTTATAATACATCTGTGTCGTTAATAAAATTATCTTCACGGACGATTAGTTCGCGTGCACGCATGTGGAAAAAAAAACTGGCTGCCACTGCCGTTCTGCGGAACTCGGGAGAGGTCACATTTTGCAATGACACTTCCAGAGCTCCGTAAGGAACCATACAGAGCCCTGGAAGTGTCATCGCAAAATGTTTTGCATGTGGAGAGAATGTACACACGTTTTATTATATTGTGCGCACGTTTTATTAGAAATAGATGTAGTCAGGGTATATCATCATGGTTTCTGGATGTTGTTGATGTATGGCTTTCGCTTTGCATGGTAGAGTTTTAACTTGCACTTGTAGATGTAACGACGAAGTGTGTTAACTGACAATGGTTTTCTGAAGTGTTCCTGAGTCCATGTGGTAAGATTCTTTACACAATGATGTTGGTTTTTAATACAGTGCCACCTAAGGGATCGAAGGTCACAGGCATTCATTGTTGGTTTTCGGCCTTGGATAAGCCTTGTAGGGTCTCTAATCACCTGCTCCATGGCCTGCTGTAAAGTCCTAATGTTAGTTTTAATGAAAAGAAAACAGAAGTGGCGAATTTTGGGCCTAGTAGTCTTGTAGTAGTAGTCTTTTTTTTTTTTTCATTTACTGTGTTTGGCAACACTGAAACCTTTTTCTTTCCAGGAAACATCTCGAGTTGATCATTCATGTTTTTGTATCATCTCGTCTGGATTACTGCAGTTCCAGAATGCTGCGGCCCAGCTTTTGACAGGGGCTCAGAGGAGAGAGCATATGACCCCTGTCCTGGCTCCAATTCACTGGTTGCTGGTTCAGTTTATGGTCCATTTTAAAATTCTTAGGTTCATTTTTACCATGATAAAACAAGGTAGAGGAAACATGACCCGGCCCAGAGGAAGCCCGGGGCCCTCATCTGGAGCCAGGCCCGGATGTAGGGCCCATCAGTGAGTGCAACATTTTGGAGTATTCGGCCTTCTTGGAGTCCCTGAATGGAGTCCTGTATGGGGTTCCGGTGGCGGACTCCATTGTTCTGCTGGGGGACTTCAACACACACGTGGGCAATGACAGAGACACCTGGAAAGATGTGATTGGGAGGAACGGCCTCCCTGAGCTAAACCCCAATGGTCGTTTGTTATTGGACTTCTGTGCTAGTCATGGACTGTCCAGAATGAACACCATGTTCGAAAATAAGGATGCTCATAAGTGTACATGGTACCAGAGCACGCTAGGCCGAAGATCGATGATCAGTTTTGTGATCGTATCATCTTATTTGAGGCCGCATCTTCTGGACACTCGGGTGAAGAGAGGGGCAGAGCTGTCAACTGATCACCATCTAGTGGTGAGTTGGATCAGAGGGTGGGGGAGGACTTTGTACAGACCTGGTAAGCCCAAACGGATAGTGCAAGTCAAAAGGGAATGTCTGGAGGCGCCCACTGTCCGACAGATCTTCAACTCACACCTCTGGCAGAGCTTCTCTAGCATCCCTGCCAAGGTTGGGGGCATTGAACCAGAATGTGCAATGTTCAAAGCTTCCATTGCTGAAGCTGCAGTGGGGAGCTGTGGCCTGAAGGTCTTAGGTGCCTCAAGGGACAGCAACCCTCAAACACCGTGGTGGACACCGGTGGTCAGGGAAGAGGTCCAACTGAAGAAGGAGTTCTTCCGAGATATGTTAGAGGACTCCAGAGGGAGTTGCAAGGTACCGACAGGCCCGATGGGCAGCAGCCTCTGCTGTGGGGGAGGCAAAGCAGCAGGTGTGGCAGGAGTTCGGAGTAACCGTGGAGAAGGACTTTTGGTCGGCACCAAGGTACTTCTGGTGGACCATGAGGCACCTCAGGAGGGGAAACTGGGGAACCATCCAAGCTGTCTACAGTGAGTATGGGACTCTGTTGACCTCAACTGAAGATGCAATCCGGCACTGGAAGGAACATTTTGAGGAACTCCTGCATCAAACCGGAGCGCCCTCTATAGTAGGGGCAGAGCTGGAAGCTGATGGAGGATTTTCATCAATTTCCCTGGTGGTAGTCACGGAGGTAGTCAAACAACTCCGCAGTGGCAAGGCCCTGGGGGTTGATGAGATCCATCCAGAAATGCTGAAGGCTCCGGGTGTGGAGGGATTGTCTTGGATGAGACGTCTCTTCAACATTACATTGAGGTCTGGGACAGTGCCTAAGGAGTGGCAAACTGGGGTGGTGTTCCCCATATTTAAAAAGGGGGACCAGAGAGTGTGTGGCAACTACAGGGGCATCACACTACTCAGCCTCCCTGGTAAAGTCTACTCCAGTGTGCTGGAAAGGACAGTTCGGCCGATAGTCGAACCTCGGATTGAAGAGGAACCATGCGTGTTACGTCCTGGTCATAGAACAACCAACCAGCTCTTTACTCTCACAAGGATCCTGGAGGGTGCCTGGGAGTATGCCCACCCAGTCTACATGTGTTTTGTGGACTTGGAGAAGGCGTATGATCGGGTATCCCGGGAGATACTGTGGGATGTGCTGCGGGAGTATGGAGTGAGGGGGTCCCTTCTCAGGGCCATCCAATCACTGTACTTGCAAAGCGAGAGCTGTGTTCGGGTGCTTGGCAGTAAGTCGGACTCATTTCCAGTGGAGATTGGCCTCCACCAGGGCTGCGCTTTGTCACCAATCCTGTTTGTGATATTCATGGACAGGATATTGAGGCGTAGTCGAGGGGAGGAGGGTTTCCAGTTTGGTGGGCTCAGGGTCTCATCACTGCTTTTTGCAGATGATGTGTTCCTGTTGACTTCATCGGCTGATGAGCTCCATCACTCACTGGATCGGTTCGCAGCCGAGTGTGAAGCGGCTGGGATGAGGATCAGCACCTCTAAATCTGAGGCCATGGTTCTCAGCAGGAAACCAATGGCTTGCCTACTCTGGGTAGGGAATATGGCCTTGCCCCAAGTGAAGGAGTTCAAGTACCTCAGGGTCTTGTTCATGAGTGAGGGGATGATGGAGCGTGAGATTGGCTGGAGAATCGGCACAGCAGGGGCGGTCTTGCATTCACTCTACCGTATTGTTGTCACGAAAAGAGAGTTGCCCCAAAATGCAAAGCCCTCCATCTACTGGTCAATCTTTGTTCCTACTCTCACCTATGGTCATGAGTGTTGGGTCATGACCAAAAGAACTAGATCGTGGCCAATACAAGCGGCCGAAATGGGCTTCCTCAGGAGGGTGGCTGGTGTCTCCCTTAGAGATAGGGTGAGAAGTTCGGTCATCCGTGGGGAGCACGGAGTAGAGTCACTGCTCCTTCGCATTGAAACGAGCCAGCTGAGGTGGTTCGGGCATCTGGTAAGGATGCATCCTGGGCACATCACTCGGGAGGTGTTCTTGGCACGTCCATCTGGGAGGAGACCCCAGGGAAGACCCAGGACTAGGTGGAGAGATTATATCTCCGCACTGGCCTGGGAACGCCTCGGGATCCCCCAGTCAGAGGTGGTCAGTGTGTCACGGGAAAGGGAAGTCTGGGGTCCCCTGCTGGAGCTGTTGCCCCCGCAACCCAAACCCGGAAAAGCGGTTGAAGATGAGTGAGTGAGTGATGTTTGTTTTTAAGTCCCTCCATGGTCTAGCTCCATCGTACCTCTCTGGGCTTCTTCAGCCTTATGCACCTAGTCAGTCCCTTAGATTGGCTGACCTGCTGCTCCTGCCAGTGCCCAGGATGAAGAGAAAGCTCAGAGGGGACAGGGCTTTCTCTGTTGTTGCATCCAGAGTGTGGAACAGTTTGCCTGTGGTTGTTAGGGAGGCACCCCCATTGGTCATTTTTAAAGTTTGTTTAAAAACGTATCTTTTTACCTTGGCTTTTGACAAGGCTTAGTTTAATGATGTTTTCAATTGCATTTTAGTGGTTCTTTTTATTTTTATTTTATTGTATTTTAATTTGTCTTATGTTTTAGTGTATAGCACCCTGTGTCATCACTGGCTGTTTTAAGGTGCTCTATAAATAAAGTTGGTATGGTGTGGTATGGTATGGTACCCTCCCGCTAGAGCTCTATCCATGTTCGCAGACAAGATGGCGGCGCCTTCCCCAGTAGAGTGAAGGCTTTCTGGCATCAGCAAGCCATGGCAATCCCAAAACGAAGGCCAGTTATCAAGAAAAATAAGCCTACAAAATTCCTCCAGCTGCCTATTTAATGATGTTAGCCTGCTAAATGACTCATCATTACCCGGGGGGGGGGGACTCGAGACTATTAATTGATGCCAACACATCTTTCTGGCAAGGTCGCAAGTCCTCTTTATGTCCATTTTTGTGACCTCAGAGTGCTTCATCCTGACATCCTTGGCGCCGACGTGAATAACTATGTGGCTGTATCTAGTGTCATGTTCCTTTGTCTGTCAACCCTTCTGCAGCGTCAGCACCCTGAGATGAGAGGCAATGTCAGGAGCTCTGGCCCTAGGAATGCATTTAAGGTCAATCAGCGTCTGTAGCCTGACTTTGCGAGTGATGGAATCCCCTATCACTAACACCGGTGTTTTGGCCTGGAGATAGGAGTGGAAGTCACCCATGAGCTAAAAGGACTAAGAGGCGCATCTAAGGGAGAAAACCAATTCACAGTTCGCACTGGCGAGTGTGATCGGAGTACCACAACTGGGCACCAAGCCCTACGTGACTTCCTCTGCCTAACCACAGTGTGAAAGCCATCATCCACAGCCAGCGATTCTAGAGGAATGCTAATAGGCACGCTAGCCGGCCCAACACTAACCTCGCCTGGAGTGCCCATAACATCCCATAACTCCACTGATCTAAGAAGCTATTCTATCTTATGGATACGGCTCTCTAAAAGAGCTACCCTCTCTGCCAGCATACGCACACGATTAATGTAAACCAGTGGTGTCCAAACTATTCCAGAAAGGGCCGAGAGGGTACACGTTTTCTTTGCAGCCAGACTCCAGCAGGTGATTTCACTGATGGATTCATCCCATCTGCTTAAAGTGTTATTAATCAGTGAAATCACCTGCTGGAGTCTGGCTGCAAAGAAAACCTGCACCCTCTCGGCCCTTTCTGGAATAGTTTGGGCACCACTAATGTAAAGTGTAAAGCAGTGTACTTTGTGCACTAGAAAATTCAACAGTGTAGCTAAGCTAGTGCGAGTTAACCGCTAACAAAAATGCTAATCACTCCTAAGATTCACACAGGAATAGAATAATGAGCTACAATTCACAACAGTTACACTGAAAAAGTAACACAAGTATTAGACTGGTAACAATAATAAAAGAAACGATTACAAAAAACCA
Organism: Thalassophryne amazonica; assembly: GCF_902500255.1. Lineage (NCBI taxonomy): Eukaryota > Metazoa > Chordata > Actinopteri > Batrachoidiformes > Batrachoididae > Thalassophryne > Thalassophryne amazonica. The sequence goes on along the minus strand of NC_047105.1, from coordinate 58,168,367 downwards.
TATAGCTGAGCTCGCGCAAGCTAATCCCTAGCGAAATGCTAACCACTCCTAAGATTCAGAACAGGTGAAATTTAGCTAAATAAGATTCACAATAGATGCACTTAAAAGCTAAAATAAATGTTAAACAGAAATAGAAGAAACAAATACAACCTTGTTGCGATTACAAGGGCGTCAATTCAGCACACAGTCCGTTGGAAGCAAGTTGCCAGATCTCTAAGATAATGGTTTTGGTGCTGTGATCACTTCCTGCTTCTTCACCAATGTTGGGAGTCACCGGGAAGTTCCTGGTTTTTAGTGGCGTGCATTTCAAAATCCGAATATTTCTCTCTTCAGTAAATATGCACCAGGAAAGGATACATTTCAAACTGTTGTTTAATTTTAGTCTTAAATGCTCAAAAAACATTACATATCATATCACCTACACTTAAAGAACCTGCATGTTTTCTCTCTCTCTCTTGTTGTCCGTTGATACGATGTTGACCATCTAGTCATCCTAGGATTAGGGTAGTTGGGCTCTATGGGTCTGCAGATGACTGATCAGGCCAATCCACGCCTGAAAGAGTCTCTGGCAGTGGGGACAGGGAATGGTGGTGGCTGTTGCAGGGTTGGCAGCTCTGTTCATCCTGGTTTGCCTTCATTCTTCAGCCACAGTGGTCCTGTTGGCATCACATGCTTTGGAACCATTGTGGACAACTGATTACTGTCAGGTTTGACCTCGCCTAGACATACAAGAAAGAACTCAGAGAGTTGAGATGTCTTTAGTGAGCTTTGCAAAGGGGAGACACAGCAGAGGCTGCTATCTGCAGTTCTCCAACTGTGGCATTCTGCGTGAGTCTCTTTTATTAAAAAACAAAGATAAGGGTGGGGGCTACATGAGTCCATGGTTACAACACGTGCTATTAGTCGTGCAGATACGTATGCAATCAACTGAATCATTCCAATCTTAGGTACAGAGTGAGTGGTTTTGCTGAAGCTTGCTAAATGTCAAACCGTAAACAGGCTGACCTGGCTCCTGTTTGTACTTTGAGCAGCTGTGCTATCTATCTGGGAATATCTGAGAGAAACAGTTTGCAGAATTTAAGATACAAAAAGGAACAAGATAAAAAGAGCAGATGTAATAAAAGATAATAAATGCTAATCATGGTTGTACAGTACTTTTTTATCTAACATACCCCTCCTGTTTATCATTTATTACATCTCAACCACATCCAATACATTAATCACAACCACTTGTTAAGAACATTTTCAGTTGTAACACCATAGACGAATGCGGAGATGAATATAGTAACCAAAAACAGGAAGACAAAATGACAGTGAACCAATGATAAAGATTTTAAATCGTTATGTGGTGTCTTTTATTGTTTACAGGGCGGTGTCAGGACGCTCAGGAATATCGACCTCGTAATCAGGTAGTTGATACGGCCGGGCATCGGCATATGGCGATTGGCGGACATCATATTCTGGTTCCTGCTCAAAATCATCGTTCGACAATGGTTGGAAATGGGTAGTTTCTCGATGGAGATCTCGCTGTACGACATTACATTGGACAAAGGCGTTGGAGACTAATTTTACAATCATGGAACGGAGGCAAGGCACCATGCAGCAAAATAAGAGTGCAAAAACTGCAACAATGATCAATAGAGGGGTCAAAGCTCGTAGTAGAAGTTGCCACCAACGTCCTGATGTAAACCATGACCAGAAACTCCAGCTAGGCGATGACATTGTTGCTTAGACAGAGTCACGGACTTCTGTCATCTCTTGTAGGGCTTGGGTGATGGCACCTCCATCAGCTGTGTTGTCCGGGATAAAGGTGCAGCATGCTGTGCCCACCAAAGCACACACTCCACCGGAGGGTGCGGTCAGCTGATCAAGAACCATACGGTTTTGTAGTACCATCAGTCGCAGGGCCCTAATTTCTTCAGCGGTTGCGTTGGCCATCTCGAGTGTGGAGTTCATGAATTGCATAAACTTCCAGCAGGTGAACTCAACTTCTAGAGCTACGAGGTTGACCCCAACATGCGGAAGCATGCCGAATAGTGACCTCCATCTCTGATTGAGTATTCTTTTATCACTAGGAATATGGCTGGTATCAGACAGTTCTCGTTTAACGTGAACATTATGTGTTTCACGGAACTTGACGGTGGCTTTGGACCATTGGTCTTCAGGAATATGTACTACTGGTTCGTGTAGATTAATCATTCCACATCTTCCACCCCAATTGAGAGGAAGGTGAGTGTAAACGTTGGTCCCGCATAGCCAATAGTAATCAGTGAGGACTCTAGTGCCCTTCTGGGTTGGCGCTCTGGCTGCACAGTAGTAGCACTTAACGTAAGGGGCCTGGGTGGTGTTACACCAGAAATGTTCTGCGTCCCTGACGAGGTGAGCCTTGTTCCATTGGGTCTTATCCTGTTTACAGGTTTTATTTCTGTTGCATTCATTTTTTGCTGTTCGATTTACATAATCGCAGAAGGTGTAAGTAAAATTGCAGGAGTGAGGTGGAAGCCACCCAAGCAGGTTTGAGCCATTCCCAATTACGCAATAATCAAAGCTATGATAAGGCGTTAAATCGGTTATCAGTAGGGGGTCCTGCACCTGGGGCCATGATAACATAGGAGGTAAACCGGAACCGGTACAGTTCTTTCCCTCCAAGGGAGATGCAGTGGTTTTGTTCAGAGGTACAGAATAATTTCCTGGGTAGGTTGACAGGCCCATCAAACAATCAGTATTAATTTGACATGTTGGAGTAGCATGTAGTCCATTATGTGTGGTGGAAACAGGCATATGGGTAAAGACATAACAGTTGGTACGGTTCACTAGATGTGAAGTGTAATCCACGTAGCGCCACCACATGTTGGTGTGGTAAGGGTGTTGTGGTTCGTCAGGGTGGTCGATGTATCGTTTTTCTCTTCAGGTGAGGGGTTGAACAGGGGTTGATCCATCGAGAGCAGTTTCAGATGGGGGAGGTCGTTCCCACGTCTGCCACAGTAGGTATCCCAGTAGACAAAAACATGCTAAGATCACAACACACCAGACTGTCCGCCAGACTCGCCCACAGCCAGGGCACCTGGCACATTGGTTGGGCATATTCTACGGATCAGCCATTGGTGCTAGGCCACAGCATCACCTATAAGCCACTCTAAGTGAGTAAGGATCTCCCTGCTTCACTGACGTTGAGACGAGACACCACTATACGATGAATCCCCTTTGTAGTCAGACTTCCCCTTTACTCGTTTGTGGTTATAGGCACACGCTGCAGCTTACAGTGACTTAGATGTCTCCATGACGGTCTTTCAGCGATCTTCACAGCTGTTGTTGTGGTCAGCAACACTTGGAACGGGCCTTCCCACCGTGGGCTGGACCAGTTTTTCCTTTTTATGACCTTGATAAACACGTAGTCTCCTGGCTTCACTGTTTTGGTATCCTGTGGAGACAGAGAATCAGTTGGCAGTAACTGTGCTTTTAACACATCCTTTTCCTGAATTATCGTTTTCATAAAATCTGCTAAGGTCAATTCGTCATCTGCCTTTTGTAAATCTGATCCAAAGAGTGGGAGGCGATAAGGTCTACCATGCAAAATCTCAAAAGGTGATGGCCCTTCTGGTGTGGGTGTGATGTGCATATATAATTTTACCAGGTCCAGACATTCAGGCCAGGGTCGTCTTGTTTCGGCCATGGTTTTCCTGAGTCCTGCACTGTGCACTGTGGGTGATATGCACAATGATGTTTTAACTGAATGCCCAACATTTGTGTCAGGTGTTGTATCATGGTGTTGACAAAGTGTGCTCCATTGTCACTGTAAATTTTTTCATTTATTCCATATGCAGGAATAATCACTTTACACAGTGCCTTTGCAACTGTCAGGGCATCTGCATGTTTTGCAGGAACAGTTTCAACCCATCTGGAGAATGCATCAATCAAAACCAGGCAGTATTTGTATGGACCACTCTGATTCAGCTCAATGAAGTCCATGTGTACTACCTGGAATGGGTATTGAGGCGTAGGAAAACGGCCCCGCTTTGGTCTCAGGTTGCCTTGTGGGTTGTTTTTATGCAGAGCAAACATTTCTTGCAGTATGTTTGTGCATAAATATTGAATCCAAAAGTTGAAAAAACGCGATTTACTTGTGATACCATCCCTCCTGTTGACACATGGCTCTGTCCATGTGTAACCATAGCAGCGGTATCAAACAAGGATTTTGGCAGGATAGGTTTGTCCTGGTAAATGTACAATCATCACAAAGGAGAGCACCTTTTGTCAACCATGAATGTTTTTCATTGTGTGAGGGGTCATGTTGGCGCGATTTGAGTACATCAAGGTCAGTGAATGGTGTGAATGTTAGGGTACTAGAGTAGATGTTAGAAACACCATGATGGTCAGTAGCAACTTCTTTTGCAACAAAGTCAGCTAAGCGGTTGCCATTGGAGACATAATCAGTACCCTTGGTGTGTGCTGCACATTTGCAAAGTGCAAGAGCAGAAGATAGAGTGATGGAATGCAGTAAATCATTTAAAAGTTTGGCATGTGTGACGGGCTTGCCTGTGGAGGTAACCATGCCACGGCGTTCCCATTGCTTAGAAAAGAAATGTACAGCAGAGAAGGCATACTGACTATCAGTGTAGATAGTGACTGGTTGTCTTTGTGCAAGTGTGCAGGCTCTTGTAAGTGCATTCAGTTCTGCAGCTTGTGCAGATATGTGTGACAGCAGCTGACATGCTTCAACAATGTGGTCAGGCAATTTCATGACAGCATATCCTGTTTTCGTTTCTCCTTTTTCATCTTTGAAACAAGAGCCATCAACAAAAAATGTTTCACCTTCTTGCAGAGGGACATCAGTAAGATCTGGTCGGGGAAGTTGCAATTGAGTGGTTTCAGCCACACAATCATGTGGTTCACCACAGTCAGCTGTTGGCAACAAGCTTGCTGGGTTCAAAGTAGAACATCTTTCAATCGTGATATGGGGTTGTGAAAGCAAAGTGGCTGTGTAATTTATTTGTCTGGCTGGGCTCAAAAAGGTTAATTTAGATTGCAGTAGCAGAACGCTAACTACATGTGGGACTTTGAGAATGAGTGGATGGAACAACACAATGTCTGCAGTTACTGTAACTACCATGGCAGCAGCACAGATGGCTTGTACACATGGAGGCAAAGCTCAGGCTACAGGGTCCAAACGGCAGGAATAATAGCCCACAGGTTTGTACTTGCCTCCATGTGGTTGTAGCAAAACGGCAGACATAAAACCATTTAAAGAATCCACCATAAGGGTGAAAGGTTTAGCATAGTCTGGCAAAGAGAGAACGGTAGAATGAATTAGTTCTCTTGTCAAATGTTCAAATTGGGCTTCAGCTTCCAAGCTCCAAATGATAGTATCAGTCATTGCCATGGGGGTTGAGTAAATCAGATCTTGTAGGAGTTGGGTTTTTTCAGCGTAGCACGGAATCCATGAACGGCAATAATTACATAAATCCAAAAAAGACATCATTTGTTTCTTTGTTAATGGTTTGGGAGCCTGTTTTATGGCATGTTTGCGTGTGTCTTGCAACCGTTTTCCCTCTGCAGACAACGTGTGACCCAAATAGTTCACTTGTGGTGAGACAAGCTGCAGTTTTGATTGTTTGACCTTATTCCCTCTTTTGGCCAAATGTTGCAAAAGTGAAAGAGTAGCTTGTTCACATGCTATCTGTGTTTTCCCTGCGACCAGAATGTCGTCAATGTAAACAAGGATCTGTGAGTCAGGTGGTGGATCAAAGGATGACAAACAACGAGTGATAGCCTGAGTGAAAATAGTGGGGCTGTCAGCGTATCCCTGTGGAAGGCATGTGTAGGAGTACTTTTTTCCCTGGAAGGTGAATGCAAAGCAAAATTGACTGTCTTTGTGTATTGGAACAGAGAAGAAAGCATTACTTATGTCAATCACAGAAAAGAATGTGTTATTAGGGCAGAGAGAATTTAGCAGTGTGTGGGGGGTCCGGTACTAGAGGGGCTCGGTTTTCCACAGCTGCATTCACTGCCCTTAGATCCTGCACCATTCGCCAATTTTTCCCATCAGCCTTTTTGACTGGGAAAATAGGAGTGTTGCATGGAGAGTCGAGACACTCCACAATTACTCCAGCTTGCAACAATTCTTCAATAACAGGCTTAATTCCTGCTTCTGCTTCTGGTTTCAGTGGATACTGTTTAATACAGGGTCTCCACTGAGATTTTGGTGTGATTTGAACAGGATCTATACAATCAAGTAGCCCCACATCTGTGGGTGAGTGTACCCAAAGTTGTGGTGATACTTTGGAGAGCAGTGCTTTTTCCTCAGTTTCCGAGAGAAAAAGAGGAGAAGGATTTAGTCAAGTCTTTTCAGAACCAGTTTCATGCACAACTGGATGGACTGATACTGCAGTGTTTAACAGCTGTCTGTAAAAGCCTGTAGATGGACTGAAATCCCATTGTGGACCCGCAGTTTCCCAATCTGTGGCCAATTGCAGATTCAGGACAATCAGTCCCAAGTCCTGTCACTCAGTCCCAGGTGGTTTGCACAACGAGATGTGTGGGGGATAATGACCCCTAAACATTTTAAAGGTGGTTGGTGACAAATCAACTGCACACAAAAGCAATAGCAGACTGATCAGTGTAGAATTGATGAATGTTCTGTGGTCCGGGTGTCATGTTTACAAAATCAGAATCATATCTGGGATCATCAGAGTCAGTGTAATTCATTGTGATATGCAAATCAGGTGCTAGCATGGAATCATGTGGTGTTTCTTCTGTCACATGGGCCTCTGCCTTATCACTTAACCATTCCTGTTGTTCTGGATCAGCAAGATCCAGAGAATATCGCAAAGTAACAGGTGAGGTTGCTAGAACATGAGGAGGGGTCACATGGACCACCTTCATGCCATCTGTCGTGGGTAGGACTCCAATTTTCAAACTTTGCATCAAATCTCTCCCCAACAAATTGGTTGGGCATGTGGGAGCATAAACTACTGGCTTTGGGAGTTTGTCATCAGTTTGTTTCTAGAGCATGTGCTGCTGAGGTATGTGAACGTATCCACCGTATTCAGTCGCTATCCATTGATGGTGATGTTGGGTTCAGCATATGGCTTTCCTGGCCCTAGTTGATGCATTACCTCAGTCTTTTTAGTGCTGATGATAAGGCCAAAGTTGTTGCAGGCATCAGATAACTTGTCAATGGTGTTTTGCATGCTAGCTTCTGTGGCAGTATTGAGGATACAGTCATCAGCAAACAAGAAGTCATTGATGGTGCCTGTCGAAACCTTGGTCTTTGCTTTAAGTCTCCTGAGGTTGAAGACTGAACCATCAATCCGATACCTGATACCAAGGCTTACATCAGCTTCCCTGAATGCATCTGTCAGCATGGCTTACAACAAGGTGGGAGCAAGGACACAATGTTGTTTCACCCTGTATGAGGTGGAAAGGATCAGAGGTCTCTCTCTCCCTTGTCCTGGACTCTTGCCACCATGACATCATGTAATTGTCATACGATGGTGATGAAGTTTCTGGGGCATCCATACTTAGTCATAATTCTCTAAAGGCCCTCTCTACAAACAGTATCAAAGGCCTTGGTCAGATCGACGTTGGTAGAGATTGGTGTTGTACCCCTGGCATTTCTCTTGTAGCTGTCTGGCAGCAAACACCATGTTGATGGTCCTGTGATCTTTCCAGAAGCCACACTGGCTCTCAGGTAGGAAGCCTTGCTCAAGAAGTCAAATGAGGCAGTTGAGCAGAGCTCTTGCTATGATCTTACCTGCGATGGACAGCAGGGAGATTCCATGATGGCTGTCACAGGCTTGGCGGTTTCCTTTGTGATGTAGACGTGTATGATGGAGGCATCCTTGAAGTCCTGTGCCACGGTCTCCTGCTGCCAAATGAGATGAAACAGCTGGTGAAGTTTCTCAGTCAGGATCACACCGCCTTCTTTGTAGACCTCAGCTGGGATGGAGTCAGAGCCAGGTGCTTTGCCACTGGATAGGAGTTGGACTATTTTATGAATCTCCTCCAAATTTGGTCTGTCATCCATTTTTTTTTCAACAGGGACTTGAGGTAGTCTGTTGATGTCTTGAAGGCCTGGCCAATACAGGCCTTGAGGTAGTCTGTTGATGTCTTGAAGGCCTGGCCAATACACTTTCAAAGTGTTCCGCCCATCTTTCCAGAACTTTCTCCTTGTCTGTAATCAGCATTGATCTGTCAGCACTGGGGGGCAGTAATGGGGACATGGACTTCCTTCAAGCTGTTGTAAAGTTGTTCATGTCGTTCCTGTCTGCAAAGCTCTGGATCTTATCAGCTTTGCTACTCAGTCAGGAATCCTGCATGTGACGCAACATCACTTGAATGATGCTCTTTACATTTCTCAGTCTGACCATTTTTTATGGGCCATCCAGATGAGGTTAGTAGGCACAGTGCTTTATCTCTAGCAGCTGCTTGATCTCTGTGTAGTTCTCATCAAACCAATCCAGCATTTTGCCTTTTTCTTCCATACTGGTCCAAAGCCCGCTGAGCTGATTAAGGGCGGTGCCAAGGTCACTGAGAGGCAAAGATCCTCAAGCAAGAGTGCACTAGGTTCCAAAAAAAAAAAAAAAAAGACTGCTCCGAAGGCAGCACGATGACTTAGTGATTAGCACTGTTGCCTCACAGCAAGAAGGTTGTGGGATCCCTTACCACCTGGCGCCTTTCTATGTGGTGGTTGCATGTTCTCACTGTTTGCATGGATTTATTGAGGGTGCTCTTGCTTCTTCCCATTTCCAAAAGATATGCTTGTTAGGTGAATTGGAAACTTTAAATCGACCATAGGTTTGTGTGTTTGTCTGTCTATATGTGGCCCTGCAAAAGACTGGTGTCTTGGCCAGGGAGTACCCTGCCTCACGCCTAATGACTGCTGGGATAGGCTCCAGCCCCCCACCCCACCCCGTGACACTTAATTGGAATAAGCAGATATAGAAAATGGATGGACCTCTCCTGACTTTTTCCAAGGGGTGCACCTCCTCAGCAGGGCTAATGTAGTTAGTGATATATAAAAAGGATTATCATTATTATTATTATTATTATTATTATTATTATTAGGGTATCTGGGTTTACATTCCTGGACAGAGTGAAACGTTTAACTATCTGGGAGGGACTCTGAGTAGAGTTGCTACTTCTTCACATCGAACTGAGGCCAGTTGAGGTGGTTCGGGCACCTGGTGAGGATGCCCAGTTAACCCCCAAACGTGAATCAGCTGCAAATTGGGAATTATCTGCAAAACACGAATTGCAAAACGTGAATACTGAAAAAAATATCTCCCAAAATGTGAAGGCACATCTTGCAAAACGTGAATTTCTCTACGATTTGGTGTATGAGGAGCCTATTATTATGACTGAGTATGACTGAACACCTCTCACTTCCATTGCATCACAGGGCTTTTTGCCATCCCTCGACTCACGCGTGCAATTGACTCCTTCATAATCCAACACTTGGTGAATTCTGCTTCACAGTGGTAGGAAGAGTCAACATTGAAGGATAAAAAAGTGATGTCGCTATGAATGATAAGTTTTGCGACTTACGTTTTGTGAGACCTGCGCATCTTGCTAATACATTTTGTTAATATTCCAAAAAGGAATATTTCACGTTTCCACTGTAATGAAAATTCGTGTTTGTGAATCGTGATTTTATTTATTTATTTATTTATTTTTTGGGTATATCGGTGATTCTTAGACTACGGGCACTTATTATGTCCTTTGATCACAATTTCACACTTTTATAGTTATCTTTACAATGAAAGTGTGTTAAGAAATTTGTTCTAGTAGTCTATGATGACTTTTTCACCTTTTTTCAGCATCATTATATGCAAATATTGCCGTTTTGTGCTTGTCCAACACCCAGACTTTTGATTTTCAATGATAAAAATGAATGGTAAAGAGACGTTTTTTCTAATGTATTAAAATATCTCTGAATAAAATATCAGTAAAATAATCAAAACATAATTGGGGCATTCAATGTCATACAACTGTTGTGATTTTTTTAAACAAAATGTAGTTGTCCCACACTAGTGCCGTAATTTCCACCACAACACTGTAATGTCCCTTTAAACAGTTTGTATGAAAGATTGTTTGGGTAGTTTCTATGGAGATAAACAGTGACATCAGAGCACATGTATATAGCACCAAATCACAACAAACAGTTGCCCCAAGGCGCTTTATATTGTAAGGCAATGGTGTGTTGGAAATTACATTTACAAGGCCAATAGTGCCCGTAGTTAAAGAATCACCCATATATGTTGCACCAGGATCACCACCTCTAAATCTGAGGCCATGGTTCTCATCAGGAAACTAATGGATTGCCTACTGTGTGTAGGGAATGAGGTCCTGCCCCAAGTGAAGGAGTTCAAATACTTTGGGATCTTGTTCATTAGTGAGGGGATAATGGAGCATGAGATTGATCAGAGAATCTGCGCAGCAGGGATGGTATTGAATTCACTCTACTGGATCTAGAACTAGATCGCAGGTACAAAAATGGGTTTCCTCAGGAGGGTGGCTATTGTCTCCCTTAGATAGAGGGTGCTAAGCTTGGTCATTCAGGAGGAGCTCGGAGTAGAGCCGCTGCTTGTTCGCTTGTTCACATTGAAAGGAGCCAGCTGAGGTGGTTCGGGCATCTGGTAAGGATGCCCCCTGGGCGCCTGTATAGGGAGGTGTTCCAGGCACGTCCATCTGGAAGGAGAACCCAGGGGAGACTCAGGACTAGTTGGAGAAATTATATCTTCACACTGGTCTAGGAACGCCTCAGTATCCCCCAGTCAGAGATGGTTAATGTGACCCAGGAAAGGCAAGTTTGGGGTCCTCTGCTGGAGCTGTTGCCCCCGTGACCCAATCCCGGATTAGCAGTTGAAGATTTATATATGTAAGTCACACCAGATTATAAATTGCAGGACCTCTGAAACTGGTAAAAAAGAAAAGAAAATACGACTGATACTCCAGAAAATACGGTAATACACATGTACAATTAGTTGCGTGCTGACAACACAGTAACTGCAGCACCAAGCTTCCAGCCTGGTTTAATAAAATATCTGAACGCATTAATCACACACTGAAAGTACTGAAGGGAAACGGACAAAATGAGAAGAAAACAGAAGACAAACGGAATGATTTCAGGTTTTTGTTCCTCCCTACAGTACAAATGCAAATGTATTCACCAAATTATTGAAATATGTTCGCCATTTCTTACATTCCGCAGCTATTTCTCTGTAAATATGTATGAGTTGTCACAAAATGATCTTGCCAACACTTTACTAAGTTTCATTATTTTGAACCTCTGTGCGATCATAACTGGTCCTTCACGTCTTGGTGAGAATTTTTGGTTATTTTAGTTTCTGTGGTCATTGTGGTTTCATATATGCAGCACATTCATCAAAGAAATAAAACTAATTTCAAATGCAGAGAGGTTTTATGGAGGTGGTGCTACTGACCTCCATTCCGAGAACTCAGAATTACTTTCTGTATTATGGAGGTAATGAAAGAAGTAAGATTTGGGAGGTCAATGCTCGACAGAGGAAAAACGAGCCAACAATAGAAAGAGAGGGACCAAGACAGACAGACAGTGATAAGACTTGTATAATTTGATGTTGTAGTTGTTGGCATTTGAACCCAGTAGAGGGTGTCTGAAAAATTCACGACAAATGCAAATACATGCAGTCTGGCACCCCCACCCAGATCATCATGAGCATCGTTGAGCCTTGAGAAAAACACGGATTCATTCATCATAAAAGGCACTAAGTCGCAGCAACATCTTCGTTGGAGGATTTAATAGACAATAAAAAATGAGAATATATAGTTGACACATAGTTATAAATGATTTGGTAAAGCCAACATAACATTTCTGGATATCAGTACAGAGGCCATCTCTGCTAGTTTAGCCAGCAGTAATGTGTGTTGTCTGCTTGAAGAAAACAAAAAACACTCACCATTGAGCATTAAACTTGGCAAAACATGAAAAAACAATCTTATTTCTGTTCTTTTGCACAGCAGTCTGTTTTACATATATAGGGTTTATACATAGCAGCAACTTTGCACATGGCGACATTGTGCAAAGAATCTCTGACACACTGCTCCCAATGAATCAGTAAAGCCAAGAGATCAATTTTCATTTCACTTCCAATGATTTCTGCTAATTTGCAAGTCATATTTGAAAGTTACCACCACTTATAAAATGATGCAAAACTGCTGGAAAATAAGACATTGAATGGCAAAAATCTTTTACCTGCTCATGGAATTTTCATATGGGGGCAGGAAGGGTGATGCATTAATTTAACCACTTTACAAGGATGGCTACAACAGGATCAAAAGGTGATTTTCTGCTTGGTTTTATAACTTTGCAGAGCAGGGATAGTAGGTGAGGATTTGGGCTACCAACTTGTAGACCTGGGTTCAATTCCTGGTCTCATTTCTTGCTCTCTGTCTTGGATAAAACACCTCATCTCCATTGTCACAGTCCCTCATCTCATCTCATCTCATCTCATCTTCAACTACTTATCCGGGATCAGGTCACGGAGGCAACAGCTCCAGCAGGGGACCCCAGACTTCCCTTTCCCGGGTCACGTTGACCACCTCTGACTGGGGGATCTCGAGGTGTTCCCAGACCAGCGTGGAGATATAATCTCTTCCTCTAGTCCTGGGTCTTCCCCGGGGTCTGGAACACCTCCCCTAGGGAGGCGCCCAGGGGGCATCCTTAAGCTCAGGGTGTCCTGGTGCCACGTGCACTATGGACACCTTTGTGCTCGAACATGGTGTTCGTGATGGACAAACTGTGACTAGCACAGAAGTCCAACAACTGAACACCACTTGGGTTCAGATCGGGGAGGCCGTGCTTCCCGATCACCCCCTCCAGGTCTCACTGTCGCCGCCCATGTGGGCGTTGAAATCCCCCAGGAGAACAATGGAGTCCCCAGTCGGAGCGCTATCTAGTACCCCTCCCAGGGACTCCAGGAAGGTCGGGTACGCTGCACTGCTGCTCGGCCCGTAGGCCGAGACAACAGTGAGAGACCTGTTCCTGACCTGAAGGCATAGGGACGCGACCCTCTCGTTCACTGGAGTGAACTCCAACACATGGTGACTGAGCTGGGGAGCAATAAGCAATGCGACCCCAGCTCTCCACCTCTCCCCGTGGGCAATGCCAGAAAAATGAAGCATCCAGCCCCTCTCCAGGAGTTGGGTACCAGAGCCCAAACTGTGCGTGGAGGTGAGCCAGACTATCTCTAGTCGGTATCTCTCAACCTCCCACACAAGTTCAGGCTCCTCCCCCCCCCAGCGAGGTGACATTCTACGTCCCAACATCCAGGGGCTGTGAGCATGGACCGGCCCGTCGGGCCACCCGCCCTCGACCGCCACCCAATCCTCTCTGCACCCGACCCCCATGGCCCCCTCTGCAGGTGGTGAACCCACAGGAGGGCGGGCCCACGTCACTTTTTCGGGCTGAGCCCAGCCGGGCCCCATGGGCTAAGGCACGCGAGCCCCAACCCCAGGCCTGGCTCCAGGGTGGGGCCCCGGCTCCGCCATACCGGGCGACGTCTCAGTCCTTGATTTTTTACTGGTCATGGAGGTTCTGAAATCCAAGCCATATAGCAAATTTATACCAACTATGGCTATATACCATTTATACTAGGGATGTCCCGATCAGGTTTTTTTTGGCCCCAATCTGATTCCGAGTCATCTGATTTTGAGTATCTGCCGATACCGAGTCCCGATCCGATACTTAAAAAAACTGAATGAACAATGAACAAATGCTAAATATATAATAATTTCATTTTAATCACCTTATTTTATTATTTATCACTTAAACAGTGCACTTCTCCTTGAGGTAGCTTGTACAATCAAGTAATAATCTACCAGACTTAAAAGATGTACAGATTTTCATGTTATTTTATTTGTCTAAAAATAAATGTCAAAGGTTCCTTATGTTAAACAAGAAATTATCTAATCTGAAATAAGAGGTGGTTTTAATTTATAGATGAAAGGTTTTTAAAGAACCATTTATTAATTTAGCTATTTTAATTACAAGTGTTCTAAACTTTTTTTAAACAGTAATCAGAAATTTTGAGGTAACAAACAACAACAACAAAAAAACATTTCCAACGATTTTTCTTCAGACACGTGGTTTCTGCACTGATCTGTGGTTCAAATCCCCGCCTGACTGGAAAATCACTAAGGGCCCTTTGGCAAGGTCTTTAATCCCCTATTGCTCCCGGTGTGTAGTGAGCGCCTTGTATGCCCAAACCGCCTCAGCTGGCTCCTTTCAACGCGAAGGAGCAGTGGCTCTACTCTGAGCTCCCCATGGATGACTGAGCTTCTCACCTTATCTCTAAGGGGGACACCAGCCACTCTCCTGAGGAAGCCCATTTCGGCCACTTGTACCCGTGATCTAGTTCTTTCAGTCATGACCCAACCCTCATGACCATAGGTGAGAGTAGGAACAAAGATTGACCAGTTAATTGAGAGCTTCGCCTTTTGGCTCAGCTCCCTTTTCGTTACAACAGTACGGTAGAGCGAATGTAATACCGACCCTGCTCCGCCGATTCTCCGGCCAATCTCGCACTCCATTGTCCCCTCACTCACAGTCTGCTCAGCTGGAAATGGATGCTTTTCTTGGCTGGGGAAGAAAATGTGCATTGCACTGGTTTCCTGTCTTGGGGAAATGGTGGACTCACATCCGCTTCATGGAATAGAATCCGGGGATTCCCTCCAGCACCAGTGGGTCTTGGGACCTACATACGTAGTTGTTCTTTCTGACTTTGATCTGAGGCAGCTGCGTCTTCATCATCCTCTACAACCAACAAGAGCCTGCGATCCATCATTAAATCTGAACCTAGTCCTGCAGAGGCTCTGGTCTTTCTAAATTAGATTACGATTTGGCTTGTTGTCAAAATAGCGATCATTTAATGTCTTTGCTTTGATTGAAAAGAGCAAGGACAATGCACCGACTCCCTTTCTGTCTGAAGCCATTAAAATTAAGATACCTCTGACTTTTGTCAATAATTCAGAAGTTACTGCAGGCCTCGTCACACTCACGGGCCGACTCCTGGAGCTGGCAGATGTTGGGACACATGGCCACACGGCGCTGTACAAAATATGCTGTCAGAGTTCTGCATTCCGCTAAAGGAAATCAGCTTGTCAGCATCATGGCAGAGAACTGCACTGTGTGTGTGTTTTACAGTCTATCCACACCATTGTTAGAGCACAATTGTGATATTTCATTTCAGTGTTTTAGGTGGTGGACAGCAGATCTGCTCGACAACAGCTGTGCACATTAAATTTGAAAATCCTCGCTGCTTTTGTGTTTAAGTTTGAGCACTGAAATTCATCAGCAGCCTCCCACGAACATCAGCTATTCCAGGTTCCTCTCACAGCAGATAATTGTTGAAATTATTCCACATTCGCTTGCATAATTGTCAATATGAAATGGTTAAGTATAAAACACAAAATGATGTGGCACCTCGCTGTTCTGCATCCCAACCTTATAGGCAATTTAGTGGAACACTAATTAAACCTGATTGGATGGTGAGTGTTGATCAAATTCAGGATTGAATTATAACAATAAATAAGGACAAATTTTCAACCTTTGAAGTTGGTCCTGATATATATTCCATTTCCCTGTATTGCTCTCATTCCTTTCCCTTGTTGCACTGAATTAAATTTAATGCCAGCGAATCAGGTGCTTTATTTTCAGTGGACTTCCATTAACTTCAGAGGGCTGCAGAGATGACCTGACAATCTTGTTCCTCCTGAAACTCTTCTTCAGTTTTATGTCAGAACAGCCTCACCCACTTCAGTTTCATCCGCAAGCTCGTAACGTTTCCTTTAAACGACTTTGATCTCCAGAATGACTGTTTATTACACAGACACACAAAATTGGAGACAACTCACCCAGTGAGCAGAATTCAAAGTCATTTCCACAGTAGATGAAAGTGCTATAACATTAATAATATCTGTTAAAGTATGCAACTGTACGCATAACTGATAATAAGATGTAATTTATGTGAAACTGCAAAATGAATATTTTAAAAGCCTTCTTTTTTAATATCCAATGCAAGTATGAAAAAAAATCACTCACCAGAGTCTGACTGGAGCATGAGGGAGGGTGTAAAGTGACAGCAGAGGGGTGTTGTGCTGTTCAGCGGGTACCTGCAGTTCCATTTTGAGTATTGCAATTATGAAACAAAGTATGCAGATGAATAAAATGATTGCTGTTGGGACATGTGTCACTGCCCTCTACACATCAAGTTCAGTGAAAGGAACTGAAAATATTTGGGAGAAATGACAACTTTGCATGTAATTATTGTTTCGATTAATGAAATAAAATTATGTAGGCCTGAAGGAAATTTGTCGAAGGAAATACTCCTCTTTAGTCTGCCCTGAATATAAAACCCCACCATGTAGCCTTTGAGGCAGAATGTTCCACATAAGAGACTACTGAAGAATGACATTTAAGGCTGGATGTTATGGCATAAAATTTCTATCACAATATAAGTTGAAGGGCGAACAGCAATGATATATCTCATGGTATATTAATTTTCCTTAAAACATCAATATAAAGGCTTCTGAAGTGTGAAAGCACTGATATGAGAACTGCATGACTGTACTACTATATATTTCACATAGCTATTTTAAGAACATTTATGAAATGGTAATAAAAAAAATGCAAGTAAGTTTGAAAAACTTTTATGAAGCAGTAATATTAAAAATGCACAAAGTGAAAAAAAAATGTGATTGATTTGTTGATCTAGCTTTTTTGTCCCCCTTCTCATCTCCACTCAGTTTATCTGACATTTCTGGTGGATGATTATTTATTTATTTGTTTTGCAGTCCTCATACTCCACAGTGTGTTTTGATTTGAGGTGATAGAAATTACTGCAGCCACTGACACTTGACTTATTGTTTTCTTCACACTATCTGACTTCTTCAATGTGGACCATGTCCATGCAGTGGACATTCCTCTGGCCTTTCGTAATGCGCGAGGCTTTCTGCCATGTTTGTCTGTTGCAAAACAAAGCAAAGTGTGAGTTCTCGTGTTTCCAGACAAGTGTCAGGCACAAGCAGATTAACACGAAATCCGCACGACCAGTTACCTTTTGGTATAATCAAAATCCAAGCCATGCATCCATCCATTTTCTTCCGCTTTATCCGGAGTCGGGTCACGGGGGCAGCAGCTCAAGCAAAGCCGCCCAGACCTCCCGATCCACACACACCTCCCCCAGCTCCTCCGGGGAACCCCAAGGCATTCCCAAGCCAGCCGAGAGATGTAGTCCCTCCAGCGTGTCCTGGGTCTTCCCCGGGGCCTCCTCCCAATGGGACGTGCCCGGAACACCTCTCCAGCGAGGCGTCCAGGGGGCATCCGGAAAAGATGCCCGAGCCACCTCAACTGACTCCTTTCAACGTGGAGGAGCAGCGGCTCGACACCGAGCTCCTCCCGAGTGACCGAGCTCCTCACCCTATCTCTAAGGGAGCGCCCAGCCACCCTGTGGAGGAAACTCATCTCGGCCACTTGTACTCGCGATCTCATTCTTTTGGTCATGAGCCAAATCTCATGACCATAGGTGAGGATCCGAACGTAGATCGATTGATAAATCAAGAGCTTTGCCCCCCTACTCAGCTCTCTCTTCACCACAACGGTCCGATACAGCGACCGCATCACTGCAGATGCTGCACCGATTCGTCTGTCGATCTCACGCTCCATCCGTCCCTCATTTGTGAACAAGACCCCAAGATACTTAAACTCCTCCACTTGAGGCAAGGACACTCCACCGACCTGAAGAGGGCAAAGCACCTTTTTCCGGTCGTGAACCATGGCCTCGGATTTGGAGGTGCTGATTTTCATCCCGGACGCTTCACACTCAGCTGCAAACCGCCCCAGTGCACGCTGAAGCTCCTGATTTGACGAAACCAACAGAACCACATCGTCCGCAAACAGCAGAGACGAGATTCTGTGGTTCCCAAACCAGATCCCCTCTCCACCCTGGCTGCGCCTAGAAATTCTGTCCATAAAAATAATGAACAGAACCGGTGACAAAGGGCAGCCCTGGCGGAGGCCACCATGCACTGGAAACAGGTTTGACTTACTACTGGCAATGCGAACCAAGCTCCTGCTGCGGTCGTACAGGGACCGGATAGCCCTTAGCAAAGGACCCCAGACCCCGTACTCCCGGAGCACTCCCCATAGGGTGCCCCGAGGGACACGGTCGAACGCCTTCTCCAGATCCACAAAACACATGTGGACTGGTTGGGCGAACTCCCATGAACCCTCGAGCACCCGATGCAGCGTGTAGAGCTGGTCCAGTCTGCCGTGACCAGGATGAAAACCACACTGCTCCTCCTGAGTCCGAGGTTTGACCATCGGTCGAATTCTCCTCTTCAGTACTCTGGAATAGACCTTACCAGGGAGGCTGAGGAGTGTGATCCCCTATAGTTGGAACATACCCTCCAGTCCTCCTTCTTAAACAGAGGGACCACCACCCCGGTCTGCCAATCCAGAGGCACTGTCCCCGATCGCCACGCGATGTTGCAGAGGCGTGTCAGCCAAGACAGTCCCACAACATCCAGAGACTTAAGGTACTCAGGACGGATTTCATCCACCCCAGGAGCCTTGCCACCGAGGAGCTTTCTAACCACCTCGGTGACTTCGCCCTGGGTAATGGATGAGTCCGCCTCTGAGTCCCCAGTCTCTGCTTCCTCTTCGGAAGACGTGACGATGGGATTGAGGAGATCCTTGAAGTACTCCTTCCACCGCCCGACAACATCCCCAGTCAGGGTCAACAGCTCTCCACCCGCACTGTAAACAGTGCGGGTGGAGAGCTGCTTCCGCCTCCTGAGGCGTCGGACGGTTTGCCAGAATCTCTTCGAGGCCGACCGATAGTCCTCCTCCATGGCCTCCCCGAACTCCTCCCAGACCCGAGTTTTTGCCTCTGCGACCGCACGGGCTGCGGCACGCTTGGACCTGTCAGCTGCCTCTGGGGTCCCACCTACCAACAAAGATAAGTAGGACTCCTTCTTCAGCTTGACGGCATCCCTTACTTCCGGTGTCCACCACCGGGTTCGGGGATTGCTGCCGCGACAGGCACCAGAGATCTTGTGACCACAGCTACGAGCAGCCGCATCGACAATGGAGGTGGAGAACATGGTCCACTCGGACTCCATGTCTTCAACCTCCCCCGGGATCTGGGAGAAGCTCTCCTGGAGGTGGGAGTTGAAAACCTCGCTGACAGAGGGTTCCGCCAGTCATTCCCAGCAGACCCTCACGACACGTTTGGGCCTGCCAGGTCTGACCGGCTTCCTCCCCTCCCAGCGGATCCAACTCACCACCAGGTGGTGATCGGTCGACAGCTCTGCCTCTCTCTTCACTTGAGTGTCCGAGACATGTGGCAGAAGGTCAGATGATATGACTACAAAGTTGATCATCGACCTCCAGCTCAGGGTGTCCTGCTGCCACGTGCACTATGGACACCCTTGTGCTCGAACATGGTGTTCGTGATGGACAAACTGTGACTAGCACAGAAGTCCAACAACTGAACACCACTCGGGTTCAGATCGGGGAGGCCGTGCTTCCCGATCACCCCCTCCAGGTCTCACTGTCGCCACCCACGTGGGCGTTGAAATCCCCCAGGAGAACAATGGAGTCCCCAGTCGGAGCGCTATCTAGTACCCCTCCCAGGGACTCCAGGAAGGTCGGGTACTCTGCACTGCTGCTCGGCCCGTAGGCCGAGACAACAGTGAGAGACCTGTTCCTGACCTGAAGGCGTAGGGACGCGACCCTCTCGTTCACTGGAGTGAACTCCAACACATGGTGACTGAGCTGGGGAGCAATAAGCAATGCGACCCCAGCTCTTCACCTCTCCCCGTGGGCAACGCCAGAAAAATGAAGCATCCAGCCCCTCTCCAGGAGTTGGGTACCAGAGCCCAAACTGTGCGTGGAGGTGAGCCTGACTATCTCTAGTCGGTATCTCTCAACCTCCCGCACAAGTTCAGGCTCCTCCCCCCCCAGCGAGGTGACATTCTACGTCCCAACATCCAGGGGCTGTGAGCATGGACCGGCCCGTCGGGCCACCCGCCCTCGACCGCCACCCAATCCTCTCTGCACCCGACCCCCATGGCCCCCTCTGCAGGTGGTGAACCCACAGGAGGGCGGGCCCACGTCACTTTTTCGGGATGAGCCCAACCGGGCCCCATGGGCTAAGGCCCGACCACCAGGCGCCCGCACGCGAGCCCCAACCCCAGGCCTGGCTCCAGGGTGGGGCCCCGGCTCCGCCATACCGGGCGACGTCTCAGTCCTTGATTTTTTACTGGTCATGGAGGTTCTGAAATCCAAGCCATATAGCAAATTTATACCAACTATGGCTATATACCATTTATACTAGGGATGTCCCGATCAGGTTTTTTTGGCCCCAATCTGATTCCGAGTCATCTGATTTTGAGTATCTGCCGATACCGAGTCCCGATCCGATACTTAAAAAAACTGAATGAACAATGAACAAATGCTAAATATATAATAATTTCATTTTAATCACCTTATTTTATTATTTATCACTTAAACAGTGCACTTCTCCTTGAGGTAGCTTGTACAATCAAGTAATAATCTACCAGACTTAAAAGATGTACAGATTTTCATGTTATTTTATTTGTCTAAAAATAAATGTCAAAGGTTCCTTATGTTAAACAAGAAATTATCTAATCTGAAATAAGAGGTGGTTTTAATTTATAGATGAAAGGTTTTTAAAGAACCATTTATTAATTTAGCTATTTTAATTACAAGTGTTCTAAACTTTTTTTAAACAGTAATCAGAAATTTTGAGGTAACAAACAACAACAACAAAAAAACATTTCCAACGATTTTTCTTCAGACACGTGGTTTCTGCACTGATCTGTGGTTCAAATCCCCGCCTGACTGGAAAATCACTAAGGGCCCTTTGGCAAGGTCTTTAATCCCCTATTGCTCCCGGTGTGTAGTGAGCGCCTTGTATGGCAGCACCCTGACATCGGGGTGAATGTGAGGCATAATTGTAAAGCGCTTTGAGCATCTGATGCAGATGGAAAAGCGCTATATTACTGCAGTCCATTTACCATTTGTACAGATCTGTGGTTTCTGCCACTAGTCTTCCGTGTTTTGGCCCGACGCGTCATTCCTGTTGGACAGCCTGAAGCTATGTCACAGCTCAGAGCATCAGAAGTTCAAAAGTCAACTTGAAAAGTAAAAGGAAAAAAAAACTTACATTTGCGTCCTGACAGTCCTCAGTGTACCCTCTGATGCTTTATCAGTGTTAAACAAGTTCAGATCAGCGCAGTGAACGTGAATGAAGACGGAAGCTCTGTAAGACGCTTTCCTGAATGTGATGAGTGCGCACGTCGCTTGTGTGCACACCGTCTTTCGCTCCGTTTTGCAGACAAACGATCACAGGACAATTTGTTTTTTTCTTTTTGTTAATCAGATGACAGATCGTCGTCCTGAGGACTTGATCAGCACCGGGTCCTGCTGCGCACGGAGGGATGACTGAGCAAGAGTTTCGGTGAGAAAGTGTCCATCATCCTCTTGTCATTCCATCGAGGCGTCAGACTGAGCACGTAAACACACAAACAGCAGTTCTGCGAAAGAAACTTTGCGCGCGTAACTCCCCCCACCTCTGTCCGGGTTACAATTCCATCTCTTCTTCCCAAATTCACGGCGCTACACTTGTTCCCTTTTCTCCTCTGGAATCGGTTTCAGCAAGAATGTCCGGTTGAACTTATGTTTTTTTTTTTGTTCAATTTAAAAAAATAAAAAATAAAATAAAAAGATTGGGTTGAACTTTGACCGAGTCAGCCTGCCGACAAGCAGCAATGCACGCTCCTGTCAGAAGTGTCACATCAAAAGCCGAGCTAAAGCGATGCTTCTGATGCCTCTAAAAAGCAACGCGTCTCACGCCTCTGACGCTTCTGACGCGTGAAAGGCCCATTGATCTGCAATAATGAGCTTGAAATAGCGCTGATCAAAATAATGAGGATAAATCTATATCAGATTCCTGATCGGGATCCAACGTCCGATTTCGATCAAGTCTGAAACCATGTGATCCGGCCTGATTTCCAATCACGTGATCGGATCGGGACATCCCTAATTTATACTGCTCATAATCAAGCAACAACACTCAAGCTCGCATTTTGACCCCAACCAGGACGTGCAGTTTCTAGACTGGGTGTATCCAATGTCCAACTTTAGTACAGAAATAAACATGTTTATGGCATGATATAAAACAGTTTATGTGTGTGTGTGTGTGTGTGTGAGTGTGTGTGTGTATATATATATATATATATATATATACAGACAAAAACTTTTTTCCACTCATGGTTAGTGGTTGGGTGAAGCCATTTATTGTCAAACAACTGTGTTTCCTCTTTTTAAATCAAAATCACAAGAGAACTACCCAAATGAACATTGATCAAAGGTTTACATACCCCTGTTCTTAATACTGTGTATTGCCCCCTTTAACATCAATGACAGCTTGGAGTCTTTTGTGGTAGTTTGTGGACAAGGCTCTCTGTTGTTAAAGCTGCCACTGAATATGTCTTGGACTTTATTTGCATTAATTACAATGAAATACAAACAGTATGGCACTTTATGGTAAATCTGCATGGAGTAGACAGTTCTCAAAAACTGAGTGACTGTGCAAGAAGGAGAAGAGTGAGGAAAGCCACCAAGCCACCCAGACAACCCAGAAGAAGTTATGGGCTTATGTGGCTGTGATTGGAGAAACTCTGCACAGTGCAAGCTTTGCATTTTGTATCACTACTCTTAGCTTGATAGTGGAGTAGAGCAGAGAAGGATTGTCTTTAACCAAAACAGATCAAATCCAGGCTTGCATCTCAGATGTACCTTCTGGGAATTTGTAGCTAAACTTTCAGGTCTTCTTTTTAAGAAAATCCTCCTCTGGTGATACAAAATGCAAAGCTTGCACTGTGCATAATTTTTCCAGTCACAGCCACGTAAGTCTATAACTTCTTCTGGATTGTCTGGGTGGCTTGGTGGCTTTCCTCACTCTTCTACTTCTTGCACAATCACTCAGTTTTTGAGAACTGTCTACTCCATGCAGATTTACCATAGAGTGCTATATTGTTTGTCTTTCTTTGTAATTGATGTAAATAAACTCCAAAACATATTCAGTGGCAGCTTTATCATCAGAGAGCCTCGTCCACAACTACCACAAAAGACTCCAAGCTGACATTGATGTTAAAGGGGGCAATACACAGTATTAAGAACAGGGGTATGTAAACTTTTGCTCAGGTTCTCTTGGGTAGTTCTCTTGTCATTTTGATTTAAAGAGAGTAAACCTGGTTGTTTGACAATAAATGGCTTCACCCAACCACTAACCATGAGTGAAAAAAAGCTTTTGTGTTGTCATTCATATTCTCTTAAAAATGGCCAAAAAAGCAAAGATTCTGCCAGGGTATGTAAACTTTTGAGCACAACTGTGTGTGTGTGTGTGTGTGTATATATATATATATATATATATATATATATATATATATATATATATATATATATATATATATATATATAAATAAATGCACATTAATGAACATGGTTACATGTAAATATGCCGGATTATAGCAAGATGCTAATTTCCATCCGTAGTCCCAGTAACATAGAAACAGACTAAGATGACACAACATAACAAAATAAATTTATCATTACAGAAAAACAATTAAAGCAGAATACACATACAAATATTTACCATTCAACAATAATTGATAGATAATAAGTGATCGACAGGTGGAGGAACCAAAAGAGTTTTATGATGGGTGTTGAGGTGCAAAACTACTGCATTAAAGTGACAAGTGCTACGTGCAAAGTGCTTCAGTGCCTTGTTGTAATTGCACATTACAGTACTAGGTTGTATTGCATGTTGCC
Organism: Thalassophryne amazonica; assembly: GCF_902500255.1. Taxonomy (NCBI): domain Eukaryota; kingdom Metazoa; phylum Chordata; class Actinopteri; order Batrachoidiformes; family Batrachoididae; genus Thalassophryne; species Thalassophryne amazonica. The sequence continues at coordinate 58,144,468 of NC_047105.1, read as the reverse complement.
CGATACACTCATTTGCACATGTACTAGTGTAAATATTGCACAGGCTGTCATACACAAGTTGATTGTGTAAAGACTACTAAACCATTTAATAAAATAAAATACACAAGGGTACTGTGTACATACAACTGAAAAAGAAACTCGAATGGTGCCTCCACAGTTGAGTTGTGTTTTAGGTTACAGATGGTTGCATGTCTGACGCATGTCATTTTCGTCACTATGGATAGTTTCCCCCTCTATGACATCTGTACAGGGGGTGAATTCTTTCTAACTTCTGAGTTTAAGATGTTTTAATTAATAAACTTGAAGGGTTAGGTGTGCATTGTCAAGCCGGACGGGTGCCAGGCACCCGAAGCAGCTGGACTCACAATACAGACTCCCAGATCAGGTTTATGTGTAAAAGAAGTAGTCATCTTTATTTCAGGGTGAGGTTCGGTACACAGATGATCACTCAGCGGAGCAGAGGTACAAACAGGGTCACTGGGTCAGGCAAAAACGCAGTCATATTCAGGCAGGGTTCGGAGGCACAAGCAAACACTGACATCAGGGATGAGGCGAAAGGCATATTCTAAAACAGAGCAGAATTCAAAAACACGGAAAGGCAAAACAGGACTGAAAACAAGAGCTAGGATATGTACACACGACGACAAACTGGCAGGGAAGTGGTGGCTGGGAGGTGTTTAAATAAGGCAGGAGTTAACAAGGTGCACATGAGGAACAATCTAGAAGAGGGTGTGGCTTCTGGCTAAAGAGTAAGACAGGGGCAAGAGTGTGAGGAAGGGAGTGAGGAAAGTGGCGTAATGTAATAGAAAAAGACAAGGGAGCAGGTGCAAGAGCGTGAGCGAATGGAAACAAAACAGACTGCATCAAAGTGAGGGAAAATCATAATGGCAGGTGCAGGGCGTGGAGTGAACATAAGTAACTGGGCGTGAGACAAGGAACGAAGACATGATGGGAGGTGCGGAGTGGAAACAAATGGCAAAAACAGAACAGAGCTAAATTGGAAATCATGGTCAGAATATAATGCAACAACAACAGGAACCAAAATCAAACTTGAGCATCAGTACCAAAGCAACTAGAACTGATCAGGAAATCAATACAAAAGCAAAATTAAACAGGAACAGACTAATAAACAGAAATCAAAACCCAATATAAAAGTACAACAGAAAACAACAGCCAACATATACAGATGAAAGCTAAATGATAAACAATGAAAACAAACCGGCTGAACAGAACTAGAACAGAACTGGGCAATGGCTAAAGTATGAAAAGTAACAAGTGATAAGAAAAACATAACAGAATAACTCATGATGAAAATAATTACTGATAAATCAAAGCCGAAGCAGACGGAAAACCACAAAAAGGGGAAAAACAAGGGCTCAGCGCCCTGACCCGGCCAAATCCCTGACATGCATGTGCAGTGGAACTCATCTCAACGGGTGACCATGTCCCGTCAAGATGAGCTCCGCTACTGAAGAAAACCCATGTAAGTTTTGTCTTTACATAAAAATACAGTAATAAGTGCCTTTTCAGTTTAAAAAAGTCAAGACTTGCATGTACACGCTGTCTTTAAAGCAGCTCGATGGGGGAGCTCATCTCGACAGAACACCGGCAGTGATTTTTGCCACAGTTTTGTGACATATTTACTTCCAAGCTGTAGGGGAAGCTCCGTAGAGAAGAATGTGACCAAAAAACTTAAGAAGCAGCCAAAACCTGACCAAAGATGCAAAGTTCTCCTTTCATTACCTGCTTGGCCAGATGATCAGGCCATGGCCTTGACCTGTGATCCTTTTATCCGGTAGATAACTGCTGTCCAATTCATCAACTCCACAAGTCGGCGAGGCAGTTTTATGTTGCAGGAAACACGAGTAACTAAGCTCAAAGCCTTCTTAGTCTTTGTCAGGGTGGAATGCCATCCATCCTAGCCTCTGTTTGTCCCTTAACAGAAGCTTGAGCGAGTTTAAATCAAATTGATCAGGTGTGTTGTGTTAGATTTCCCACACATGCTGCTTTTCCTTGAGTACTTTCCTCTTTGCCTTGACTAGTGATGGGTTTGGATCACTGTGCAGCTTGAGTCAGTGTGCCCCTTTTTGCTCCATCTGAAACAATATCACAGCTTTATTTATTAGTTTAAGCAACTTTGCTGTGATTTATTTAACGTCTTTCATTTCTGTTTCTTTTTTTCTTTTGTCATTGTTTTGTTCTCTTTTTATGCCTTTATTGTCGGTGCTGCAGGCTTTGATTTGATCTATTTTAGTCTGAAGATCTGCACTCTGCTTCCTGAGGTCATCGGTGGCAGCAGAAGAAGCATTTTCAGCATCTGAGAAGGATCAAATCGGTCCATCCTTGGCAAACATGTGGTCTGCAAGTGTGAAGTTGTTTTCATGATCCAGAGACATTGTTTCATCCTTACTGCTTTACTTGCTGCTTATCCTCTTTGTTCGGTATGCAGCAGAAGAAGCAGCCCAGCAAATGATAGAGGCTCAAGCTGGTATTCAACCTGGAGACGAGTTAGGAACAGGCTATCTCAGCAGCCACAACAAAACTATCCGAGAAGTTGTTGCTATCCTTGTTTTATCAAGGTACTGTGTAGCCTCTGCAAGTGATAGTAATAATAACTAGGACTGCAAGCAGTCATATACGGGCCCTCGTTCCGCGCGACCGCCTACCCAGGCCAGTGGGTGCCCTTGTGACCACATGTGGGCATTTGCATGCAGGGGTAACCATTCATCACACAGTTAAAATTTTAAACAAATCACACAATGCATCAAGGAGTTATGACATGTTGATTGTTCATCCACTAGGGGGCACTCAGTGTACAAACGGAGGGGCTGGGTGTGTTCAGGGGCCATCCATCATCATACATGTGAAGTTTCAAGTCAATCAGGCAAAGCATGAAGGAGTTATCATGACTTGATGTTCTATGGCAAAGGGTCAAAATGGCGGCACCATAGCGGGCACACCCTTCAACATAGAGAAAAGCTTTCGATAACTTTTGGTCAGTATCGTCTCTGGGTGATGTGGAAGAAATTTGAAGTGCATTGGACAAAATCCGTAGGAGGAGTTCGTTCAAATACAACATGTGGAAATCACGCCAAAATCAGAAGAAAATTCAAAATGGCCGACTTCCTGTTTGGAGTAGACCCATGGTGCAAGAGACATTTTTGTACATCTATGCAAGTCACACATGTGTACCAATTTTCATCTCCCTACTCCAAAAAACCCCTATGGGGAGGGGTTTTTGAAAGTTTCAAGGGGGCGCTATTGAGACATTTTGCCCCGCCCATGGGCGACGCCCCTATGTTCACCAACTTGTTCTGCATGTTTTAGAACTGGAAGGAAGTTGATGGTGTTAAGTATGTGATATCAGTACCTGTTTAAGTATAATGTTCCATTGTGAAGGGTCAAAATGGCGGCGCCATAGCGGCCACATCCTTCGACATAAAGAAAAGCTTTCGATAACTTTTGGTCAGTATCAACTGTGGGTGATGTGGAAGAAATTTGAAGTGCATTGGACAAAATCCCTAGGAGGAGTTCGTTCAAATACAACGTGGAAATCACGCCAAAATGAGAAGAAAATTCAAAATGGCCGACTTCCTGTTTGGAGTAGACCCATGGTGCAAGAGACTTTGTTGTATGTCTATGCAAGTCACACATGTGTACCAATTTTCATCTCCCTACTCCAAAAAAACCCCTATGGGGAGGGGTTTTGAAAGTTTCAAGGGGGCGCTATTGATGCGTTTTGCCCCGCCCATGGGCGCCGCCCCTATGAATTGTAAGAGGTTGTCATGCTCGACCTGTGTATCAATTTTCATGATGATGCGAAAAATTAAAGCCGTCAAAAGGAAGAACGTAATTTCATCGCGAATGGGCAATATTCGGCACGCCGCCACACGGACGCCGTTACTCGTAACTTCACGGTGTTCATCGCCTATGTTCACCAATTAGTTCTGCATGTTTTAGAAGTGGAATGAAGTTGATTGGGTTAAGTATGTGACATCAGGACCTCTTAAAGTAAAAATAGGACATTTCTCGCCACCACTGGGGGGGCGCTATGGCGCAGGTGGGAACTTAAGATATGTAGACGTTCAGGGCAGAGCCCTCATCATGTCCAGCAAGTTTGAAGGATCTACGATGAAGTATGTGGGCGTGACAGCCATTCGAAGTGAAATGGCATGCTCCGAAAAGCTCGCCAAAGTTTGACGACCCCTAGCAGCCACGCCTTTTGACTTAATTAGAATCTTTTGATAACTTTTGATCACCATTGTGTTGTGATAATAATAATAATAATAATAATAATAATAATAATAATAATAAACAGCGCAATTACAATAGGGTCCTCGCAGGACGTTGCCTACTCGGGCCCTAATAATATTAATTAAAAAAATAGATAATAACAATAATAATACTTCACTAATAAAGCACTTCCTGGTCAAAAATTCTGAAGTGTTGTACATATTAAAACAAAGACAACCCCCCCACCCCAAGAACCAAAAGAAAGAATCATTGTACAAACAACAAACTAATTTAAAATAAATGAATCTACATACTAAATAATAAAACCTAGAAGGCAGACAAGTTTCGAGTTTGACCTTAATAGATTTCAAGGAAGTGGAATTTTTCATCTGTTGCCACTGTTGCCAAGTGCTTGCTCACAGGGGGTCGTTTTGACCGTTGGGGTTTTTCCGTAATTATTGTATGGCCTTGCCTTACAATATAAAGCGCCTTGGGGCAACTGTTTGTTGTGATTTGGCGCTATATAAATAAAATTGATTTGATTTGATTTGATCTGTAGGTGTGGGAATGATATTCAAAGAGGCTACAGCCTGCTGACCTCTTTTTAACCCCAGGAACACAAAGTAAAGTTGGCACGTACTGCTTGATAACTTCCATAAGGTCAGAGGGTAGACAGCCAGCAAGAATTTCATAAGTCAACAACAGTTGGACGTTTTCTCACCACCATTCTGATTGATATTCAAGAAGCATACACAGAGCTCATCGCCATCCTCCACTGTGGCATAAGCTGTGTCAAAGAGTTTAAGATAAGTTGTGGATGTGACTTTTGAACCATGTGATTTGATGATGTTTGCTGCTGGGGTTGAGAGGCTCTCAACAATTTTCCTCACAACTTGGGCATCTGAAATCATGGGATCATTTTGGTAAAATTCTACACGACAACGCCAAGCATTATAATCATCTTCAAAAGCAGGGTGGGGGACTCTCCTTGAAAAAGGCTTCAATTTATCAGACAAGTTGGATTGAAATGCTATTTCACTGCTTTTAACAATGTGCTTGGCAATAACATGTTACACTTCAGGTGTGTTGAACACATTTGTTGGCAGTTATTAGGGTGACATTTTTTGATCTTCCTGAGGAATAGTGTCTGTGAAAATCTCAGCAAGTTGGGGTGTGACACCACCTAAGCTTGGTTTATCACTGGCAGGAGTGACTCCAGCCTTCATTGGCAGTGATTTGCCGATCCTAGAGGACTTTTCCCTCAAAAGGTCTTCAAATGATCTGCTACCATTCCCATATTCTGAGATTCAATTCTATTTATTTGCACACTGCCACATTACGGCTCAGCCTCTGAAAACCCAAATTTCTCGCAAAAAACAGGATGCTGAGTGAGTGAAAAAACAAAGTAACAATTTATTGGAATGTTGATATAAGGGTGATTCTTAGACTACGGGCACTTATTATGTCCTTTGATCATATTGTATGAAAAACAGAAAAAAGGGGAAATTTCACACTTTTATAGTTATCTTTACAATGAAAGTGTTTTAAGAAATTTGTTCTAGTAGTCTATGATGACTTGTCAGATCCCGTTATTATTTTTTTAGATACAAGCGGCACACGGTCACCCTCCGATGAGTGCGTTTGTGTACTAAAACCAGCTCTCCGTCTCTGGGGTCCGACCTTCGTGTCTCCACGGGTATTACCCGGCAGGGCTGCACAAAGGCTGTTCAAGCTGGTGGCGAGGAGATTCGTCTAGCCGCTCACTGCCTCCATCCGGACGTCCACCCCGCTGACGCTGATCTCGCACCCCGATCGAATAGCCTTCTCTGGAACCAGGATACGAGCCGGCCACACCCGTTAACGGCAGCTCTCCTCTTATGGATCAGGGCTCTTGGAATGTTGCTAGATTTTGAATTTAGTGACTCGTACAGCGAGTCCCCAGGATGCGTTAATTTCATTAAAAACCAGACTAACCTTTTAGAGCACTTTTTGATGTTGTACACCCAATAATCTTTAACTTTTACACCTTAAGAAGCATCAATAAATCCAATGTCCGAGCCTTAACACTTTAACTGCATGCTTGGAAATTTATTGCAGGTTTTGCAAGTGCCGACAACATAATCAAAATAGGTTATATGATGATAATTTCACAACAGTAATTCAAATATAATCAGAATAATGATTGGCAGAGATTTTTGTTTTTAATTCAATAATGCTGTCTGATCTTACTTTGACTGGACTGGATTAACTTCTTAACAATTTTTCTAGGAGTGAGGGAAGGAGGTTTTTTGATGTTAAAATCCCCAGTTCGATGAACTTGATTTCCTCTTCATCAGCTATTAGTTGTTAGCTGACCACGATCCTTGTGTGATGTTGTAATCCTTCAGGAAATTAATCCACATAAGAGTTTATTCCTTCTTCAATCAACCAAAAGTTGATCTAATCCATTCTGGTATGCTGTGATGTTCCTTGAGAGAGAAAACGTTGAAACTTCCTCACTCAGACTTAAGGCCAGTGATTATTCTCCAATGCTCTGGAGACTCCGTGACTGGACGGCCTGAGTGGGAGTTGAAAACTCTCTCAAATGATCTCTTATGGCTCCAATCCTCTCACTCCACGATTCCAATTGCTGCTCACAAGATGGTAAAGTCTTGTGATCTCCTCGTAGCAGGGGAGAAGTGACAACAGCACCTCTCCCTGGAAGAATAACCCCGTTTCCTGGTGTTTTACAGTTTATATACTTTGTATTTAGATGAGCTTGGTTACCATGGGGACGATGGTGACTCAAAACCTCCTCCCTTCTCCATCCCTTACTGGAAGCCATCTGCGGCCCTTGGCCAGTAACTTATTTCTCAAGTTCCTCTTTTCTGTTAACACTTCAACTTTTCTGAGAATTTGTTTTTCTAAATCATGTCTTTAGAATTACATCAATCATATTCAATCATTTATTACAACTCTCTTTCACATAAAAACAGTTCATATGATCATATACAACATTTTCATTCCTTATTATTCATTTTCATCTTAATCATTTGATCAGTTGTTTATCATCAGCTTCTCTTGCTCTGCTTGCAACATCACTAACTTCCTCTTTTCTCTAACTCTGCACTAAAAACAACTTCTTCACTTCCTCTTTCTTCTGACTGCAATGAAAAACAACTTCTTCATCCATTCATTTCACTTATTTGTAACATACTTTTTCTAATCAACTCTTACTTTTATTACATTAATAGTTCATTTAATCATACTTGTTATGTTAGAATCATCTTAGACATATTCCATCGTCTTCACCACTGAGTTCATTCCATGGGCCTCCCCATTTGTAATGGAAAAGTCCGGTATGACCTCACTTACTCCGGGAAAGTACCAAGCACTGTCCAGTTTAATCCAACAGCATGTATATTAATCCAATGGCACGTACTATATTCCAAGATGAAAACAAGCTGAAAGCAAGCTTAAAGTCATCTTTCTTGACACCCCCTCCATGACTTGAAGCTCTGCCGATCTCTTTATACTTCCATAAAAACATCCCGGTCGTCGTCGACAGGGTGAAGGGTGAGCACTTCTTTCTCATCCACCATCGGCGACAGAACAGGAGGAGCTGGAGTTGAACGACACTCATCCAGCACCACGTACTCCTCTCCGCCCATCTGTAGATTGCTGTCGCCGTCAGAAGGCTGCTCTTCCAGTAGCGATGCTTGTGATGGTAATCCAGATGGAGATGGAGTTGCCTCATATTCCTGAGATGATAATCCGTCAGGGAACGATGGTGCGCATGGTGAAGTGGGGGTGACGGGTGTATAACATGGTGTAACTGGTGTAGATGGTCGTGGTGATGTATCCTTCGGTTGAGGTGAAGCTTCAGCGTGAATATCCTCAGGCTCGGGCTGTTGAAGGTGTTCGTCCAGGAACACCTGCGTGAGGGCCTCCAAACACCAGTTCATATCCTCGGTCTGCACTCCAACCTCCACAGTGTGCTGTGGAGATGAACGTGGAGCTGGTGGTAATGAAGGACCAATGGCCACGATCCGGCCATCGGCAAGATGAGCTGTGGAGAATCTTATTCCCGTAGGGTACATCCACATTTGGGTGAACACGGGGCAATACATATTTCCTTCTGGAGACACTACAGTGTCAGCTCTTATTTGATCAACCAAAAGGGAATGCCAAATTATGGTTGCCTCGGCTTCAATTTTTAGGTATGTTGCTGTTGGTACCTGGGGCAGGAAAGATGTATCCTTCCGTCCCACTATTCCCCGTGCCACTTGAACAGCGAAGTTGTTGCTATAACATGTCGGGCACCACAGAGTCGGTGTTACCTCCCAGAAGTAGATCGCTTGTTCCAGGGTGGTTTGACAATGAATACATCTTATATCCCCCTATAGTGTAAGAGGAAACATTAGTCTTTTAACTATTATATTGCAAGCAAGCAAAAGAGTTCGTCGGGATTATTCAGATGCACGCCAGAGCTACCTCATGATCACCGTAGGAGAGTGGGACTGTCAATCAATCAATCAATCAATCAATTTTTTTATATAGCGCCAAATCACAACAAACAGTTGCCCCAAGGCGCTTTATATTGTAAGGCAAGGCCATACAATAATTATGTAAAACCCCAACGGTCAAAACGACCCCCTGTGAGCAAGCACTTGGCTACAGTGGGAAGGAAAAACTCCCTTTTAACAGGAAGAAACCTCCAGCAGAACCAGGCTCAGGGAGGGGCAGTCTTCTGCTGGGACTGGTTGGGGCTGAGGGAGAGAACCAGGAAAAAGACATGCTGTGGAGGGGAGCAGAGATCGATCACTAATGATTAAATGCAGAGTGGTGCATACAGAGCAAAAAGAGAAAGAAACAGTGCATCATGGGAACCCCCCAGCAGTCTACGTCTATAGCAGCATAACTAAGGGATGGTTCAGGGTCACCTGATCCAGCCCTAACTATAAGCTTTAGCAAAAAGGAAAGTTTTAAGCCTAATCTTAAAAGTAGAGAGGGTGTCTGTCTCCCTGATCTGAATTGGGAGCTGGTTCCACAGGAGAGGAGCCTGAAAGCTGAAGGCTCTGCCTCCCATTCTACTCTTACAAACCCTAGGAACTACAAGTAAGCCTGCAGTCTGAGAGCGAAGCGCTCTATTGGGGTGATATGGTACTACGAGGTCCCTAAGATAAGATGGGACCTGATTATTCAAAACCTTATAAGTAAGAAGAAGAATTTTAAATTCTATTCTAGAATTAACAGGAAGCCAATGAAGAGAGGCCAATATGGGTGAGATATGCTCTCTCCTTCTAGTCCCCGTCAGTACTCTAGCTGCAGCATTTTGAATTAACTGAAGGCTTTTTAGGGAACTTTTAGGACAACCTGATAATAATGAATTACAATAGTCCAGCCTAGAGGAAATAAATGCATGAATTAGTTTTTCAGCATCACTCTGAGACAAGACCTTTCTGATTTTAGAGATATTGCGTAAATGCAAAAAAGCAGTCCTACATATTTGTTTAATATGCGCTTTGAATGACATATCCTGATCAAAAATGACTCCAAGATTTCTCACAGTATTACTAGAGGTCAGGGTAATGCCATCCAGAGTAAGGATCTGGTTAGACACCATGTTTCTAAGATTTGTGGGGCCAAGTACAATAACTTCAGTTTTATCTGAGTTTAAAAGCAGGAAATTAGAGGTCATCCATGTCTTTATGTCTGTAAGACAATCCTGCAGTTTAGCTAATTGGTGTGTGTCCTCTGGCTTCATGGATAGATAAAGCTGGGTATCATCTGCGTAACAATGAAAATTTAAGCAATACCGTCTAATAATACTGCCTAAGGGAAGCATGTATAAAGTGAATAAAATTGGTCCTAGCACAGAACCTTGTGGAACTCCATAATTAACTTTAGTCTGTGAAGAAGATTCCCCATTTACATGAACAAATTGTAATCTATTAGACAAATATGATTCAAACCACCGCAGCGCAGTGCCTTTAATACCTATGGCATGCTCTAATCTCTGTAATAAAATTTTATGGTCAACAGTATCAAAAGCAGCACTGAGGTCTAACAGAACAAGCACAGAGATGAGTCCACTGTCCGAGGCCATAAGAAGATCATTTGTAACCTTCACTAATGCTGTTTCTGTACTATGATGAATTCTAAAACCTGACTGAAACTCTTCAAATAGACCATTCCTCTGCAGATGATCAGTTAGCTGTTTTACAACTACCCTTTCAAGAATTTTTGAGAGAAAAGGAAGGTTGTGATGACTGTGATGACGTTACCATTCCCGCTGTAGCTGAAGGAGCTGTATGCGGGAAGCAAGCATCATAGGTCGTAAACCATAACAGCAGGAGTAGTTGACTAACCATGGACAGCCAGTATAAAGCTGATAATATTCCCCATCCTAAGGCCCAAATTATGATAAGTCCAAGTTTGTAGAGCCAGGGTTTCTTGCATTGTACGGCTCCAGTTAACATAGCTATGTACGCCAATAGGGTCAGGGCCATCACAGCTTCGCACACAATGTTAGCTATCACTGCCGGGGCGTAAAAGATTGCTGTCATATCTATCACCATCCAAATTGTAATTGATGTGTACTGCCATATTCCCCAACAGTCAAACTGGAGATTAAAGCGACTGAGGACGTGAGTGATGAATAAAGACAACCCTAAGTCACTCTGACCGTAGTGCAGATTGATGATCGCCAATCTGACACATCCATGTAGTAGCGTTACTATTCGCAGTGGTTGTCGTAAGTCCCAACGGCCGACACAGCAGTATAGCAGCCATATTAACAGTAGTGCAACAAACTCCACTCTACTCACTTTGAAGATGGTGTCATTTATGCCGCCAGTATTGTTGGACATTGTGCTCTCTTATTATTTTTACTTATCTCCTTAAGTTGGTATGCTGTTATGTAGATGCTTCTTCTTCCTTCACTCCCCCAAGGCAGAATGAACAGGGCGTGTCTCGGCGTCGGGCTTTGTAGGCTCCATCGCTCCTCCCCTAACGGAGGAGGGGCTCCATATCTCTGCGTTGCGTGCTCCTCCCACACAAGCGCAGGGCAGCTGCGAAACTTCCTTTTATCAAAACATATCCAATTACTGCAGCAATCAATCAATCAATCAACTTTTTTCTTATATAGCACCAAATCACAACAAACAGTTGCCCCAAGGCGCTCCATATTGCAAGGCAAGGCCATACAATAACCATGAAAAACCCCAACGGTCAAAACGACCCCCTATGAGCAAGCACCCGGCCACAGTGGGAAGGAAAAACCCCCCCTTAACAGGAAGAAACCTCCAGCAGAACCAGGCCCAGGGAGGGGCAGTCCTCCGCTGAGACCGGTCGGGGCTGAGGGAAAGAACCAGGAAAAAGACATGCCGAGAAGGGGGGCAGAGATCGATCACTAATGATCAAATGCAGAGTGATGCACACGGAGCAAAAAAAGAAAGAAACAGTGCATCATGGGAACCCCCCACAGTCTACGTCTAAAGCAACATAACCAAGGGATGGTCCAGGGTCACCCGATCCAGCCCTAACTATAAGCCTTAGCGAAAAGGAAAGTTTTAAGCCTAATCTTAAAAGTAGAGAGGGTATCTGTCTCCCTGATCTGAATTGGGAGCTGGTTCCACAGGAGAGGAGCCTGAAAGCTGAAGGCTCTGCCTCCCATTCTACTCTTACAAACCCTAGGAACCACAAGTAAGCCCGCAGTCTGAGAGCGAAGCGCTCTAATGGGGTAATATGGTACTACGAGGTCCCTAAGATAAGATGGGACCTGATTATTCAAAACCTTATAAGTAAGAAGAAGAATTTTAAATTCTATTCTAGAATTAACAGGAAGCCAATGAAGAGAGGCCAACACGGGTGAGATATGCTCTCTCCTGCTAGTCCCCATCAGTACTCTAGCTGCAGCATTCTGAACCAACTGAAGGCTTTTTAGGGAACTTTTAGGACAACCTGATAATAATGAATTACAATAGTCCAGCCTAGAGGAAATAAATGCATGAATTAGTTTTTCAGCATCACTCTGAGACAAGACCTTTCTGATTTTAGAAATATTGCGTAAATGCAAAAAGGCAGTCCTACATATTTGTTTAATATGCGCTTTGAATGACATAGCAGCAATAATAAGTCCTATTATGATTAACAGATAGGGCCAAAGATATCCAAACAAATGTCCAATCCAACCAGTCACTACTTCGAGACCTTCTTTAATGACTTCTCCGGTCTCTGCTGCAAAAGTGGTGATGATTCCTCCAGCGATTATTTGCGTTCTTTCCCACTGTTAAAGATTTTGTATATAAGTTATCACTGTTAAACATTTGTACCTTTCTCTTTATTCATTTATTTGTACAGGCCTGTTGTGTGGTATCTGTTACATTGTTTATTTTGACTGTTGTGACTTTTATGACTTTATGCTGCGCAAGTGCTTACTGTGTCAAAACAGGACACTCCAAGCAGATGCAGAACAGATGATAAGTGCAAACAGACGAGCCTGCAAGAACAGGATGTGCAGCCGACACCCAGCTAGTGGCTGGGTCAACCACAGAGAACAGGATGTGCTGACCGTCAATGATAAGACTAAACAAAAGGAAACGAAACTGTTTCTCCACGCAGCTGCAGTCATTGGCATACGTGCCATAAGATGTTTTGTATCACGGGAGGAAACTTGTCATGCGATGTTCCCCCCACCTTTAGGACAAGTTTCACAATGTGGGTAGGGCTTCTCCTAATAAAAAGAGTGAGCGTGCAGCAGTCCTCAGTGCTCTCAGTGGTACTACGTGTACGGACTGTCTGCACTCCTCACGAGCTAAACCTGACATTCTGTCTCACTGGTGTTTCTTGACTCTGTTTGTCTTATCAAGGTTTTAAGAATGTTTGGAGGCGAAAATACCCAACACCCACCAAGAACATTCATGCCGACTTCTTCCTTTTCCACAGCTTAACCAATGTTCTGCAGGCGATTCACATGTACCATTATTGTAAATCCGATTGGGTCCCAACCATTCGTAACCGACAATTTCTCGTCCTTCACATAGACTTTTCTTGAAGGCATAGCCTTCTTCAAGCATTATCAAAGCATCTCCAACAAATGGCACTATGTGGCCTAGGATCTGCTTCCTTTTCGACATTCCATGTCCCAGGACAGCCTTGGCACATCCAACGTTAGGTGGGAAAGCTCTTATCCATTCGTTAGCACCGTTTTTCTCCCAAACTGTTTGATGGCCGTAAGTGTCGTACTCGCCGTCATAGTAAGCATCACAATATTCTTCCCAGCCAGGAACTTTTCTACAATTTTGGCGGGCAAGGCTTATTGTGCATATAGTATTATGTTTATTACAAATCATTTTCCATGGCCGTGGCGTAACATAAGGATTTGGTCTCCAGAGTACACCAGACCAAGTAGCTCTATCTGTGGAGTAGACCGTGGCGATGTATTGATATTTAACCCAGTAATTATTACTTTGATCTAAACAGGGGAATACCCAATCTTCAATTTCATATTTCTCCATTCCCCACCAGGTGATGTCCTTACTACGCCTAACTCCTTCCTGTCATGCTTGAAGGGTCCCCTTAATGGTTGGAATCTGTAACAACTTTGTACAGTTATATACCCATCTTAGCCAATTCCCTGTCTTAATTTGGTCTATGGGACATCGGGGGGATTTACCAGAACCTTCAGCCAAATTATTATGGTATTCTGTCTCATGTAAGCTTCCATAGATTCTATTCGCCACGCATTGATCAATTTTACTAAAATCATCCCGAGGTACTGACCTTAGCTCATCAGGCTTTGGTAGTTTTTGCACATAGAATTTTGCTTTATGTGGACCTCGCAAACTATGCCCAGTCCACGTGTATCCCCTTGGAAAATTCCCCTCAAAATGTATCAGTGGAACGCTCCAGACCCACGGAAAGGTGTCGTTAAGCCATTCATCATGTTTTGCCTCTTGTTTTTGTTTCCAAGTAATCCTGTCTATCAAATCAATAACTGGTGTAAGCACCATGTAATTTTGAGATTTCAATCAATCAATCAACTTTTTTCTTATATAGCGCCAAATCACAACAAACAGTTGCCCCAAGGCGCTCCACATTGCAAGGCAAGGCCATACAACAACCATGAAAAACCCCAACGGTCAAAACGACCCCCTATGAGCAAGCACTTGGCCACAGTGGGAAGGAAAAACTCCCTTTTAACAGGAAGAAACCTCCAGCAGAACCAGGCTCAGGGAGGGGCAGTCTTCTGCTGAGACTGGTTGGGGCTGAGGGAAAGAACCAGGAAAAAGACATGCCGAGAAGGGGGGCAGAGATCGATCACTAATAATTAAATGCAGAGTGATGCATACGGAGCAAAAAAAGAAAGAAACAGTGCATCATGGGAACCCCCCCACAGTCTACGTCTAAAGCAACATAACCAAGGGATGGTCCAGGGTCACCCGATCCAACCCTAACTATAAGCCTTAGCGAAAAGGAAAGTTTTAAGCCTAATCTTAAAAGTAGAGAGGGTATCTGTCTCCCTGATCTGAATTGGGAGCTGGTTCCACAGGAGAGGAGCCTGAAAGCTGAAGGCTCTGCCTCCCATTCTACTCTTACAAACCCTAGGAACTACAAGTAAGCCCGCAGTCTGAGAGCGAAGCGCTCTAATGGGGTAATATGGTACTACGAGGTCCCTAAGATAGGATGGGACCTGATTATTCAAAACCTTATAAGTAAGAAGAAGAATTTTAAATTCTATTCTAGAATTAACAGGAAGCCAATGAAGAGAGGCCAACACGGGTGAGATATGCTCTCTCCTGCTAGTCCCCGTCAGTACTCTAGCTGCAGCATTCTGAACCAACTGAAGGCTTTTTAGGGAACTTTTAGGACAACCTGATAATAATGAATTACAATAGTCCAGCCTAGAGGAAATAAATGCATGAATTAGTTTTTCAGCATCACTCTGAGACAAGACCTTTCTGATTTTAGAGATATTGCGTAAATGCAAAAAGGCAGTCCTACATATTTGTTTAATATGCGCTTTGAATGACATATCCTGATCAAAAATAACTCCAAGATTTCTCACAGTATTACTAGAGATCAGGGAAATGCCATCCAGAGTAACGATCTGGTTAGACACCATGCTTCTAAGATTTGTGGGGCCAAGTACAATAACTTCAGTTTTATCTGAGTTTAAAAGCAGGAAATTAGAGGTCATCCATGTCTTTATGTCTGTAAGACAATCCTGCAGTTTAGCTAATTGGTGTGTATCCTCTGGCTTCATGGATAGATAAAGCTGGGTATCATCTGTGTAACAATGAAAATTTAAGCAATACCGTCTAATAATACTGCCCAAGGGAAGCATGTATAAAGTGAATAAAATTGGTCCTAGCACAGAACCTTGTGGAACTCCATAATTAACTTTAGTCTGTGAAGAAGATTCCCCATTTACATGAACAAACTGTAATCTATTTGTTATATGGCTGGGGGGGCCTGGCTGCCGGTTTGTTTGTCTTTTTGTTTTCCTCCCAGGTGGCGTGCATTTGGGACTGAGTGGCTGTGTTGCTGAGGCTGTCAGGACCTCACCCTGATCACCTGCGACTCGTCAGGACTCACAGCTGATGTGCATCTGGCTGGATTGGAGCATGTTGGCATTTAAGACTGGAGTGCACAGTGTGTATTTGCCAGAGACTCGACCTTGTGACCAGACGGGTGAGATCGTCGTCTTGGGAGCCATCTCATCAGCAGCGGACGCTGAGAATGTCCAGGTTTGATGCACGGTCTGTGAAAGAGGAGGGGGTGAGGTCTCACGCTCGTCAGCACACTTCCTGAGGTACGTTGGATTTTGTGACTAACAGTTATACAGTCAGTAAATGTGGTGTCCCTCACACCTTATTGTATTGAGCTGTATGTTAGTCATGTATCAGCTTCCACTGCGGTGGAGTTTTGTGAACGGGATGTTCCATGCCTGCAGGTTGGGAAGCTGATCAGTAATCAAGCCAGGAAGTGTTTGCTGTTTGTACACCTTTAAGTGTTCTGTGTGTAGAGTGTGGACTCACATAATGGTTCCTTCTTTCACAGACTCGGTTGTTGCGGCCACCTGGGGGGTGTCGGCGGGGTCCTTGGGTCCGAAACAGCTTCTGGCTCCGGACCGTTAGCGCTGCTGGGAGCGCACCACGCCAGGCCGCACCTTTCTGTTATTACATTTTCACTGTTATGTATTAAATTCAGTTAGCCTTTGTACCGTGCTCTGCTTATTTCATACTGGGTCCTTCAAACGCTGGTCGGTTCTCCGAGCTGCGTCCGACACATAACACTATTAGACAAATATGATTCAAACCACCGCAGCGCAGTGCCTTTAATACCTATGACATGCTCTAATCTCTGTAATAAAATTTTATGGTCAACAGTATCAAAAGCAGCACTGAGGTCCAACAGAACAAGCACAGAGATAAGTCCACTGTCCGAAGCCATAAGAAGATCATTTGTAACCTTCAGTAATGCTGTTTCTGTACTATGATGAATTCTAAAACCTGACTGAAACTCTTCAAATAGACCATTCCTCTGCAGGTGATCAGTTAGCTGTTTTACAACTACCCTCTCAAGAATCTTTGAGAGAAAAGGAAGGTTGGAGATTGGCCTATAATTAGCTAAGATAGCTGGGTCAAGTGATGGCTTTTTAAGTAATGGTTTAATTACTGCCACCTTAAAGGCCTGTGGTACATAACCAACTAACAAAGATAGATTGATCATATTTAAGATTGAAGCATTAAATAATGGTAGGACTTCCTTGAGCAGCCTGGCAGGAATGGGGTCTAATAAGCATGTTGATGGTTTGGATGAAGTAACTAATGAAAATAACTCAGACAGAACAATCGGAGAGAAAGAGTCTAACCAAATACCGGCATCACTGAAAGCAGCCAAAGATAACGATACATCTTTGGGATGGTTATGAGTAATTTTTTCTCTAATAGTCAAAATTTTGTTAGCAAAGAAAGTCATGAAGTCATCACTAGTTAAAGTTAATGGAATACTCAGCTCAATAGAGCTCTGACTCTTTGTCAGCCTGGCTACAGTGCTGAAAAGAAACCTGGGGTTGTTCTTATTTTCTTCAATTAGTGATGAGTAGAAAGATGTCCTAGCTTCACGGAGGGCTTTCTTATAGAGCAACAAACTATTTTTCCAGGCTAAGTGAAGATCTTCTAAATTAGTGAGACGCCATTTCCTCTCCAACTTACGGGTTATCTGCTTTAAGCTACGAGTTTGTGAGTTATACCACGGAGTCAGACACTTCTGATTTAAAGCTCTCTTTTTCAGAGGAGCTACAGCATCCAAAGTTGTCTTCAATGAGGATGTAAAACTATTGACGAGATACTCTATCTCCCTTACAGAGTTTAGGTAGCTACTCTGCTCTGTGTTGGTATATGACATTAGAGAACATAAAGAAGGAATCATATCCTTAAACCTAGTTACAGCGCTTTCTGAAAGACTTCTAGTGTAATGAAACGTATTCCCCACTGCAGGGTAGTCCATCAGGGTAAATGTAAATGTTATTAAAAAATGATCAGACAGAAGGGAGTTTTCAGGGAATACTGTTAAGTCCTCTATTTCCATACCATAAGTCAGAACAAGATCCAAAATATGATTAAAGTGGTGGGTGGACTCATTTACTTTTTGAGCAAAGCCGATAGAGTCTAACAATAGACCAAATGCAGTGTTGAGGCTGTCATTCTCAGCATCTGTGTGGATGTTAAAATCGCCCACTATAATTATCTTATCTGAGCTAAGCACTAAGTCAGACAAAAGGTCTGAAAATTCACAGAGAAACTCACAGTAACGACCAGGTGGACGATAGATAATAACAAATAAAACTGGTTTTTGGGACTTCCAATTTGGATGGACAAGACTAAGAGACAAGCTTTCAAATGAATTAAAGCTCTGTCTAGGTTTTTGATTAATTAATAAGCTGGAATGGAAGATTGCTGCTAATCCTCCGCCCCGGCCCGTGCTACGAGCATTCTGACAGTTAGTGTGACTCGGGGGTGTTGACTCATTTAAACTAACATATTCATCCTGCTGTAACCAAGTTTCTGTTAGGCAGAATAAATCAATACGTTGATCAATTATTATATCATTTACCAACAGGGACTTAGAAGAAAGAGACCTAATGTTTAATAGACCACATTTAACTGTTTTAGTCTGTGGTGCAATTGAAGGTGCTATATTATTTTTTCTTTTTGAATTTTTATGCTTAAATAGATTTTTGGTAGTTATTGGTGGTCTGGGAGCAGGCACCGTCTCTACGGGGATGGGGTAATAAGGGGATGGCAGGGGGGAGAGAAGCTGCAGAGAGGTGTATAAGACCACAGCTCTGCCTCCTGGTCCCAACGCTAGACAGTCACAGTTTGGAGGATCCAAAAAAATTGGCCAGATTTCTAGAAATGAGAGCTGCTCCCTCTCTATCGATCTATTGGATTTACATCCAATAGATCGATTCCAATAACATCTATCTAATTTTGCTACTTTTTCTTTTACACAATAATCATGAATCTCCTTCCATCTATTTTTAATCACGTTATCGATACTTTTAACTTTTGGTTCTAATACTTGCTGGGTATCTTGTGTTGGCGATGTAGGGAATGGTTTAGTTTTTCTCTGTGTTGGTGATATCTTTGTGGATCCCACCAATCCTACTGGTGAGATGGCAGTTGGTTTGGAGTATGATATTCCTGCTCCCATGTTGGTAGCGTTGTTCAACGGAGGGATTATTGTAGATGTAGTATCCACTTTCGGCACTCTGCTGCGGGTGTTGTCACAGGTGAGGTTATAATTTCCCCAATGTTTCCAGGTAGGCATTATCATTCTGCAAACATTATGTCTTGGTAATGCTGGAAAAACAGCTTCTTTTTCCCAATATCCTGCTCGATAGCCCAGTAGTACTCTGCATCCCCATGAGCAATACCAGGCTGGCTCGCCAGGTTCAGGTCTTATCCAAGTGCAGCCTACTTCTCTTCGCTCTCTTTGTTTTAACCGTAAGATGGTCGCCACGATAATCTCTTTCTCCCTCACTTGTAGGTTTTGAAGGATTTCTGCTCCGGTGGTCAGGTTGTGATTGGTAGTGACGGTTGGAAATTCCCCACTGTCGTTTAAGTATTGCAGCCACTTATTCTTTTGCATCTGCTGAGTTAGGTTCTTCATCTTTGCCCATGTCTCTGTAGAATTCTGATCCCATATCATGTAGGTGTTTCTTGATTCAACTCCCCAACATGTCTGTTGAAAAGTTTTAGTTGTTGCGTACTGGACCCTGATATGGGTTAAGGTCCAGGGCGTACTACCATAGTGGTACAGGATAGCTAGAAGTACAGCAATGCCGACTAATAATACTGTAAGTCTGGCCATCCAACTCCAACACTGGAGGCACTTTTTCTTCCAAGGCCGCTTTTGTTGCTGCTGCCTTATTCCAACATTTTCGTAGTAGAATTCACTTGGTACTGGTGGCAGCGGCTCCTGCTTTTGAGGTTGTCGCAGTAGTGGCATTTCTATGCCAGATTCTCCTTCTCTTGGTCTGTCGTTGATTCTTTGAGGTTGCATGGTGATCACGCTGTCTTCCTGTGGTTCTCCCATCTCGGAGATAGATGATCTTAGGTGCTGTTGTTTGTCTCGTGCCCCCACCAGGGACACTTGATGCTCGTTGCTGAAGAAGAGTGTTTAACAAGGGAGATGACCATGGGAGTCTAATATCTAGTCCTCGCCACGCCCATTTCCAAGTGACAACTGTCACCTCCTTCATTTCAGGCGGTGGTCCCTGGGGTGTGAAGAAACATTGTGAAGATGCAGGATTCAATTCTCTACGTAGGTGCAAGATATCCTCATAGGCGTTCCAATATGCCGCTCCATTGTAGACATACTGTGCCATCACAGAGTACAGAGGAGTCGATCTCCGAAATAATCCTCTTCCCGACTTTATGCCCAGTCGTATCAGTATAGCCTTTGGGGGTTGCCAAAGCCCCACTAGTACTCTGGTTCGCCATCCACTTCTAATAGGCGGAACACTTCCGCCTTTTTCGATGTCAAGGTACTGTACTGTCGTACATATTGGCAAAGTTTGGTTCTCAATCAAATAAAAAGTTGAACGTGCCTCTTTTTGTTGAAGTCTTTTAAACATATAGGGACTACTGGTCCAAATCTGGAAAGATCCGAGCCAAATATCCACATACATTCCCTGTAATGGATCAACATAATTAGGTCCCCATCTTATTTTAAATCTGTAGCCCCTTTTCTGTACATACACCACGTTTAAGATGCAGGGGTATAAGTCTGGACATCGGGGTATTGGGTAAAACTTCCATCTGACCCCGGGGCAATTCCAGTGTTGTCCAACTTTGTTCACGATAGCTTCCAGAGGAGTGTATATTCCAGGCGCTGCAAGGTCAGCAGTTCTTTTATATGAGTCATTATCTACAAAGTATCCTCCTGTTCCCAGCAACCATCCTTTTTCTTTGTAATCCTTTTGCGGCCAGCTTAAACATATTTTCTTGTAGGGTAATTCCAAATATGGTGTAAGTCCTCTCGGCCCGGAGCGTAGACTATTTACATTATTTTCATCCAATTTGAAGGTCTGCAGCATGATTCAGAGTGAGTTGTTACTCCGCCATCGGTCTCCTTCTCTTTCTGCCAAGATACACCACCATAGGGAATAGTTGTCTCTTAGAGAGATGAGTGTAGATGGGAGATGGGTGTTTAAGTTCTGAATCCATTCCTTTCCACGCCCACTTCCACATCGTAACAATCATTCTGTCAGGTTTAGGGAAGGGTCCCTCAGGGATCCTCTGTGCTTGATGTAGGGGTACATAGTCCCATAGATCTTGCCAATGCTGCCAAAACTGGTGTCCAGAATACCTGGTTTGTGATAGGGCTAGATAAAGGGGAACTATAGGCTTGTTTTCTTGATCCTTGGGCTCAATTTGAAGCTGAATTTTTCTTGCTTGACTACAGTTCCAGACTCCTCTTCTGTACAGGTAGAAGAAGTCTTGATTTACAAAAATTGTTGGTATGGTTGGGGGTAGGCAGCTCATACAGGCCAGGGGTTGATCGAAAACTCTCAAATTTAATGTCTGGTTATCTAATACGGGATATCTTGGGTCTTGTAGTCGTCTGTTCAATTGACGTTGCATGTTGGGGCTTGTCGTCCAGATCAAGCACTGGTTAAGGTATATTTCAACATAGACTCCTTGAAGTGGCTCGACATAATTAATCCCCCATCTCAATGTGAATCTTAGGTCTCTGAGTTGTAGGTAAACCACATTTAATATCCATGGGTAGGTGTCTGGACATTTTGGAACCGATTGGGGCATTCTTCGTCGTCCTTCCACATACCAATGCCGCAGACCTACATCGCTTAGCACTCATTCAGCGAGTAGTTTTTGTCCTGTTGTCTCTGTTAATTCGGCATCTCTTTTATATTCATAATGTGTGACAAAATATCCTTTAGATGCTAGTTCCCAGTCTTCTTCTTCAAAATCTTTTTCTGGCCAATTTAAGTATAGTTTCTCAGCACCGAGGTCACTTTGTATGTAGGGTCCAAGTCTTCCTTGATTATTAATAATGGGTACTCTATTTACACTTGGTCCTTGCGACATTTTGCAAACAGCCGCTTCTTTTTACTTCTTCCTTGTCCCGCGGAAAATGGAGGGAAACAGCGATTCCGAGACTTTCTTGATTTTTCCTCACCTTGAGTCGGTTGGTCTAACGACTGCTGCTGTTCCTCCAGGAGTTCAACGTGTGCTCCGACAGAATAAACCCCCACATAGGGAACCAACACCATCAGCACTGTGAGCCGCACCCTAATTGTTTGGTCCGGCCTACTAGGAGTGTCCGCTCTGCTAGCTACTCCCCCTCTAGACTGTATCCTCCTTTTCCTCACCCATTCTTCGGGTGTCACGTGGTACTCGGCTGACTTCTTCTTTGGTTTTGCTGCTTTATTTCCCCAGGGGTCTAATCCAGTGGTAAAATAATACAGGAGGGTTTCCCTGCCCCCTTTTTCTTGTGGCACCTCTTCTGCATCTTCCAGTAGAATTTCTGGGTTTTTTAGAACTTCTTCTATCAATTTTGCCCAAGTTGTCAATTCCCAAGGGCCGATCCATCCTTCTTCTTGGGCTTTTTGCTGTTGATCATCTGTCAGTCCTTCCATCATGTCTGTATATCCGGGTCGCTCCGGATCTCTATACACTCTGAACACCAGTGGAATTTGCATTGCATCTATTGGAGGGTCATAAGTTTGCCCATACTCTGGACCCTGGGACCAACTTTGATGTATAGCTTCATGCAACAAAGACGGCTTTCGTTCACTACCTCCTGCAGCTTGGTCACTTCCTCCTGCTCTAGCTGTGTCCAACATCAAATAGACACTTGGGGCCGTTGGACTCACATTACCACTGCCTTGATTCCTCTCAGCTTGATCAAGAGCAGTTGTTGCTGCAGGATTAGCCCAACAGGTTTCATCGGTGTGAAAGGTCCTCAGAGGGTCTAAAAACCTTCTCACTTGTCATCCATCTGCTTTTGCCACATGCAGTAGTCTTCCCATATGAGTTCTCGCTTTACACACCAGGCAATACTCAATGTCACGTCCATTCCAATAGCATGAACACACCTGCATATCCACATTGTCTCCACGTAAGTCCCACTGGGTGTAAAAGACTATTCTTGGCAAGTGGGTTAGTCGGCATAACCCACATACAAGTGCATCCAAAACCTTCACCGGCTTGTGAAGTAATTGCTTGAATTCATTTTTTGCCCCATTTGGAATTGGGGGTTTTCTAACCCCAGGTCCCGACCATTGGACCGTCAGCTGTACTTCTCCACGGCAAACCACACAGTGATTCTCAACTTTTTTCCATTGTAATAACTCCTTTTCATTAGATAAAAATCCTTTCTTTGCATGATATAGTATCCTCAGGGCTCTGCCTGCCCAGAGGCCTTCTCTTGTTCTTCTTAAGGCAACCACCCCATTGACAGTGGCCATTCTGATGAAGGGTGGAAGATCTTGGGTGTTTTTGGCCATGTTTAGCTCCTGGTTTCGTCTAGTTAGGAGTTGGCTTCAGCTGCTCCACTCCTTGGATTCCTTTCCTCTTCAACTCTACTGTGTTACTGTCCAGTATCTTCACTACTGTATCTGTGGTCTCATACTTAGGTTTAACAGCAGTGTTGGTTGGGTGATCTCGAGCTCTCACCCACACCTTCTGTCCAACCTTGAATGGGATCTTTGGTTCTGGTTCTCTGTCCCTTTCAGTCTGACTCCGCCCCACTTCCGGTGTCGAAAATGGGCGTTGGTTCAGTTCTTGCGAAGGGGTGGGCCTGCCGGCACGTTGGCGGTCATTCAGGGCCTGTCCAATTTCCAGGGCCTTAGTACTCCATTCCTTCGTGTTAGCATTTTTTCCAATCCAGTTTTTCACCAGTCCAATAGCCCTTTCCACAACTCCATTTGCTTGTGGGGTGTATGGGGGCGAGTAAATTCTCATTACTCCATTTTTCTGGCACCACTGGTCGACCTGAGCATTACGGAAATGTGTCCCATTGTCCGTTCTCAGCTCCCTAGCTATCCCCAGATTTGAACACACTTGATCCAACATGCTGATCACACTGCTGCCGTTGGCTTTTCTCACAGGCTTAACAGTCACATAGCCTGACATAGAGTCCACAAGCACCAACAGATACTTTTCTCCTTTCTTACCGGTCACC
Source organism: Thalassophryne amazonica (assembly GCF_902500255.1). Taxonomy (NCBI): domain Eukaryota; kingdom Metazoa; phylum Chordata; class Actinopteri; order Batrachoidiformes; family Batrachoididae; genus Thalassophryne; species Thalassophryne amazonica. Next base: position 58,120,534 of record NC_047105.1, on the reverse strand, counting down.
CCCATGGGCCCGGCAACATCCATGCATACTGATCCCCATGGAACAGTACTCTTTATGGTGAAACCATCCACCCTTTGTCCTCGTCACCCTGCATTGTATCGACCACATACCTCACAGTCTTTGAGGACTCGGCAGACTTGGTTTCTCGGAATCCAAAGTTGCAGCTTCTCCAGCTCCTTCCGTGTGGGAATGGTGCCTGCATGGCCAAGCGCTTCATGTACGGCCAGCACCACTTCTTTCACGGACTCTTTTGGAACTACCCTTCCCTTGGGTGTCTGTTCCCACTTCTCGATCCCGACAACGATGACTTTTCTCAGCTGCACATAGCGGTCCACTTCTTCCTTCCCGCTCCAGTGTGCTCCTTCTTTTACATGGGCCTTCTGATGTACCACATCTAAGTCCATTGTTAGCCTCAACTCGGCTATTTTCCTCCACAAATCCATATGAGCTACAGGCTTCCCCTTAGCTCCCTCGAATCCATTTTCTTCCCAAATGGATAAGTCCGCTTTCAGGGCTTGTGCGCAGTAATGACTGTCTGTAACCACTTTAGCCCTTTTTACTTTCCTCTTGTTTAACTCCAAGAGTCCTTCCAGTATTGTGGTAACTTCTCCAGCTTGGGCACTCCCTGGCGTTTGACCTTTTCGACGATATTTCTCCTTATCTTGATACTTCAGAATATAGCCCCAATAAGCTATATTGTCTGTACCCTTTTTCGACCCATCAGTGCACATAGTCCATTCGTATGGCTCCATAGGGAGTTGCCTCTCCTTCGGTAACTTTTTTGTTGCCGACTGGTTTGGCCCAATTTCCAGCTCAGGGTCTAGCAGGATGTCCTCCCACCTTCTCCATCTGGCATTTGTGGCTTTAGTACTCTCAATAGTTCCTTTCCTTAGGAACCGGTGGCCTTGGCTTTGAGTGATAACTTTTATTCCCTGACCTTGTGCAAGTTCTTTTAATGCACTCCAATATCTAGCCAGGACTGCCAGTTCTTTTTCTTCCGGTGGATATTTTCTCTCAATCGAAGACAGAGTATAGCTCCACAATGTTACCATACCCCCTCCTTCATTGCTCACTTTTACCACCGAATCCTCTTCTTCACAGCTTATTTCGACTAACAGGAGAGTAGTCAGATCTCTCACATAGTTACACAGTCCCAATATTTTCTGTAGGTCATTCTCAGATTGAGGTGGTTTAATCTGACTCAATTTTTCTCGGTATACTTCTGAGAGTCCCAGGTCGGATGATACCTGGAATCCGAAATAGTTAACCTGGAATTGTCCAAACTGACATTTCTTCAGGTTGAGATTTAATCCAGCTTCTGTGAGCTTCTGTATCACCTTTTGCAGCTGCATTAGGTGTTCATTTTCATCATCATCTGCGATAAACACATCATCGATGTAGACTGTTACTCCCAAATCTTTCAATATTTCCATTACTGCTGCTTGGAACACATTTGGTGAATTTCTGTATCCCTGCGGGAGTCGTTGCCACACATAACTTTTCCCTTTATGTGTGAATGCTGTTTTCCCTTGTGACTGTTTTGCTAATCGCAGGGAAAAGAATCCATTTGCCAGATCAATGCATGATTTGTATTTCTTAATTTGGAGCGTTTTCAGTGCTCCTTGGGGATTTATCAAACTTGCTTTATTGGCTATTGTTCGTCGATTGAGAGCCTTGAAGTTGATTACTGGTCTCCAGCCTCCTCCTGCCGACTCTGGCTTCTTAACTGCTTGGATGGGGCTGTTAGTGATCGGATTTAATTCCACTTGAATGATCCCCAAAGCTTCCAATTCTTTTACTATTTTATCCATTTCCTCAACCGCTCCAGGGTTCAAGGGATATTGTCGCACCGGTGGATGTACTCCTCCTTCGATGACATGAATGTGTTTAGTCCCCAAATCTCCACAATCATTTTTAAATCGTGCTACTTTAGCTTCGGAGATAATTTCCCTCAATTTTTCTTTCCCTACTTCAGAGAAATCACTTTCTTCAATTTTTTCTTCTGTGACAGCCGGTACATCCACTTCTTTGTACCAGCTTACCGGACTCTTTCCAATTGGAGTTATACCCATTCGTACAACTCTTGCTTGTAATTTTTTCACTCGTCGTCTTATTAGAGTTCGAAGTCTTTTGGGCCGATGCAATTCTCTCAAATCCTTGACTGATATCAAATTAAAGGGGCCTTTTAACCAAACTATCCCTTTCCATATTCCAAATGGTGTTCTCTCCGTTGCCCCATTTGCATACTGGATCAATAGGTATCCTATGGTAACAAGGTTTCTGCGGGTCATGGACACCTCTGCTCCCGTGTCCACCAGTTACGGTTCTCCATCCACATCAGTGTAGATATCGTCCCCTTCCCAGTAGGCATGGTCTAGCGTGACCCGCGCCTCCGAAGCCATTACTTCTTCTGCCCTCCAGCCGCCGCTGTAGCTTGGCGGACTTCCTGGAGGGTTTTCCTTTGTTCTGGAGTTAATTTGTCGTACTCCTCTTTAGGGAGATAGCCACCACTACGAGGTGCAGGTGTAGGTCGCGATTATGGTGGTGGAGGTGATGGACCTCTCGGCCGAGAGCTCCATTGTCCAGCTGGAGGCCTTTGATTATTCCTCTGTGGTGTTTGATGTGACTGAGGAGGTGGTGGTTTAGGTACTGAATTTCTTTTCTCCACTCCCACCGGTTTTTGTCCTGATCTCGGTGTGCTCTCCTTCTTCCTCTTTTCTTCATAGAACTGCTGCTCCAAATCCCAGCTCTTTACCACCGCATCCATTTGTGGGACTGTAGTGCCGTCTATGGGCATTTTCACAAAGGTTATCTCCCCTCTTCTTCCTTTAGTGACCTCTCTCAGTGCCCTAACATAGCGTTGTGGCAAAATCGTCTGTTTCAGCCCATGCCAAACTTGAACCAATGTTTGACCTTTGTCTAGTCCAGCTTTAGCTCGAGCAATATGGGAATCTTCATCGTTGGGATCTTCCAACACTAACCTGGCATAATGGTTTCGTGCTGGTTCACCCCGACTGATGGGTTGACTGGTAACTTGGGCTAGCCACATAGATTTACCCTCTTCACTGTTCGAAGCTCTGTCAATAAGGGGCCACACTTCTTTCAAATAGTCCTTTAGGTCTTCATTTGGTTCTTTCTCTCTCACCAGCATCTTTAATTTCTTGAATTCACGGAATTCCCTGCCGTCTGCTTGAATTTCAGCTTGAATTGCTGGCAGACTTTGCTCTCTAGATCCAGCGGGAAAGTTCTGATTTGGGAGGCTTGCTTGTAATCCTGACGATGGTGGAATTGTTTCTCCCTCATCATCCAGATTTTCTTCATTGGTTTCTCTCAACACTTGCCGTGACCAGCGTAAAGCTGCTGTTTTTAATTTTCTCAACATCACATCATGGGCAACGCCTAAATAGGCGACTCTGAAGTTATTTGTTAACTCTTTACAGGCAGTTAATGTAGGATAGAAAGGCCACATTAGTATATTAGCCCACTCTCCAACAGTAGCTGTTACCTCGAGAGTTTTCTTTTCATCTTGTCGCTCTATCCACTCTTCTGGGATGTCATACCCAGTTTGTCCAACTTCTGGAGCATAGGTTTGTCGCTTATCTCGGGTCTCCACTGGGTTGACTCTGACATCTCTTGCAATTCTCTCAGAGGCTACACGCACATTATACCCCCGAACTTCCTTCTTTCGTCCTCTGTAACGTCCAGTTCATAGTTCTGGGCGTGAGACTTCTCTTTCCCCTACCACAGATAGCGGTTCATCCTCTTCTGAGTCTTGTGGATTGATCTTCTCTTCAGACTCTCTTTCCTGGTCCTCATCCATATCAGATTCATGGGGAGGACTTGGGTCTTGTGGTTGTGGGTCCCCGTTTTGTTCTGACTTTCGGGGTGCCCCAGTTGCTTCAGTATTTCCGACTGGTAAAGGAATGAATATAGGATCCTCTTCTCCATTATCCGGTGGAGGAGCCTGGAAAGGCTCTTTCATCCGAGATTGGGAGCCTGTCGAGTGTATGATAGTCTGGAGCCCACTTGCAACTTGTTTTAATGTTGGTCGTGGGGTTTTAATCCTTAATCGCTGCACTCCTACAGCATGTACTGATCTTTTCTCACTTGTCACCATGGGAATGGGCTGCATCACTAATGGGGGACTAGTTGCCACTCCACTTGCTCCAACTGCACCCTTCTTTTGACCTGTTCTATTTGGCCCTAGGTTCACCGCTTCAAGTGACCTTCTCACTCGATCTTGCTCCTGCTCATTGCTAGTGACCACCACTATTTCTCTCATTGATCCCCATACTCCTGGGGTATGCATGTGTAGGTTCACGGCTGCCATGGCAACCTTTTCTGCCTCTTCCCATGTCATATGTCCAGATCGTAATCCGTCCACACATATCACCACTCGCTGATGCTGGCGTTCTTTAGCCAAATCAATAGCTGTTCCCAGAGTTTTCAACATTTTCTCCGTGTATTCGATTGAATTTTCTCTCCCTGGGTAGCTTTCAAAGGGCACATGTATGAGTGCATGATAATCCATTCGTGGTGCGCTTGTTATCACCATCGATTTTCCGTCCAGACTTCTCCCCTTTATGTTCTTAAGCTCCTCTTGGTATTCTTTGCCTGCCCGCTTTGCTCGGAATTTTCGGTTGGCAATTTTCAGTCTGTGATTTGTGAAAACAATGAGACTATCTCCATCTATATCCCAAGGACTGCCAAAGTAATGATATGCCCGTCTTCCATCTTGGGTCATCATTTTTTTGGTTCCTTCGGGCATAGGGTTCAAGTCCTCCATGTAGTCAGATTCAGTGTATACATGGTGGGTTTTTGCTTTAGATTTTCTAAAGATTTCCTGCGAGCGCCCTTCCTCTTTAATATGGTAACTCGGTCCGGGAGCACATTCTTCAGATTTAAGCTGTCCCAAGCTTCTGGGCCCACATTCCGGCGATTGATGGAATATCTGTCCAGATACTCCTTGAAGGCTTCTTCATCTTTTCTCCTGCTCAACTAAGCGTTCTGTCTGTTTTTTAACTGTTAAGGTTGTTCCTCTCACACTTCCTAAGGGCAAATTTTGCCAAACCGGGTCAAAGCTTGTGTGGAGCTGGTCCGGGCTTTTGTATTCTTGACCATTTACTCCAGAATTAGGACCTCCCGGGGATGTCAATTCATCTCCACTTTCCTCTGGCTTGTTTTCCTCATCACTTCGTTCGGGTTCGGCCTGGAAATCTATCTTGCTCTCGTCTTCATTGTCGAAGAACTGACTTCCATTCCTATCTTCCATTATAGGATATTGTTCCTTAAGCATTCTTCCTAACCCTTTTAGCCGTTCTGCCATGGACTTAAACTCAGCATACACGGATGCTGATTTTGCTTTAACATCAACCAGGACCGTCTCTACTCCCAACAACCCAGCTGTCATTTTTACTACGGAGTCATAACTTTTCTCAGGACTTATTAAGGTGGTGATTTGTCCTCTTTTCCACTCTTCTCCGAGAAGTTTGCACCACCACTCAAGCCACTCTCTGGTCCCCGTCTTGTCCTTTGGGACTGGTGGGCTCTCCAAAATGGCCAGGATCTGCCCCTCTTTATGCTGACCTGGATAATATATCCCTAATGTGTGTATAGTTCCTACCATAGCTTCTTTGAAACTTTCTTCATCAGTTTCTACACTTTGATCTCTGACATATTTTTGAACTGTTTCTGCCCAAGAATCATATCCTCGTCCATACAGTACCATTCTGTGTGGCCGAATATTCACTTCTTTTTCCTCGTCATGTTCGGATTCAGGGGTTACTACGGGTCCTGACTCTTCTTCAGCCATATTTTCACTGCTTATTTTTAACACTAACCTTACTGTTTCATACTGATTATCCTCTCTTTATTCTCTCGGTTGCTGAGATTGTCGATTCCACCACTGTCGTCTCCTTGACTTCAGCTATGGTCCTTGTCGTCTCGAGTCGTCTGCCTCGCAAAGCCTCTCTTGGCGCCTTGAGTCAGGGATGAGTGACAGACTACTTGGCTATTCAGCGCTAATTCCAGAGGTTAACTCCAAATCAGTTGCTCCTTTTCCTGCTTCTCCCCTCAGGAATCTCACGGGTTGATGATCCTATTCTCTCTTGTAGATCACCATTTTGCACGGTATACTCTCATACCTGCTCTCTTGACGATCCGATCCAGCAGGCTCCCTCGCCTGCTTCCCTTCCTCGTCGTTTCGTGACGATCCAGCAGGCTATCTCCATCTGCTTCTCGTCCCAGTTCAGATGATCCAGCAGTGACACGTCTGCTTCTCGTCCTTGATCCCAGCTCCCTGGGATACTTGCTCCTGTTGTCTTTACTTCGTCCTTCTGGTGGTCGCCTCCAAATTTTCACACCTCTGGAAAACAGATATGTTTCAAGCCGTTACTGGACCTATACAGGCCATCAGCCGACACTCTCCACAACACTGTCTCCTTTGGTGATCCACTCAGGGGCTTTCAACCTACCCAATGGCAAAGACTCTCCTTTGGCCAGGATTCTTCCTCGGACCCGACTACACTTCGTCAGGTCCCTGTTCAGGCGCCACGTGTCAGATCCCGTTATTATTTTTTTAGATACACGCGGCACACGCTCACCCTCGGATGAGTGCGTTTGTGTACTAAAACCAGCTCTCCGTCTCTGGGGTCCGACCTTCGTGTCTCCACGGGTATTACCCGGCAGGGCTGCACAAAGGCTGTTCAAGCTGGTGGCGAGGAGATTCGTCTAGCCGCTCACTGCCTCCATCCGGATGTCCACCCCGCTGACGCTGATCTCGCACCCCGGTCGAATAGCCTTCTCTGGAACCAGGATACGAGCCGGCCACGCCCGTTAATGGCAGCTCTCCTCTTATGGATCAGGGCTCTTGGAATGTTGCTAGATTTTGAATTTAGTGACTCGTACAGCGAGTCCCCAGGATGCGTTAATTTCATTAAAAACCAGACTAACCTTTTAGAGCACTTTTTGATGTTGTACACCCAATAAGCTTTAACTTTTACACCTTAAGAAGCATCAATAAATCCAATGTCCGAGCCTTAACACTTTAACTGCATGCTTGGAAATTTATTGCAGGTTTTGCAAGTGCCGACAACATAATCAAAATAGGTTATATGATGATAATTTCACAACAGTAATTCAAATATAATCAGAATAATGATTGGCAGAGATTTTTGTTTTTAATTCAATAATGCTGTCTGATCTTACTTTGACTGGACTGGATTAACTTCTTAACAATTTTTCTAGGAGTGAGGGAAGGAGGTTTTTTTATGTTAAAATCCCCAGTTCGATGAACTTGATTTCCTCTTCATCAGCTATTAGTTGTTAGCTGACCACGATCCTTGTGTGATGTTGTAATCCTTCATGAAATTAATCCACATAAGAGTTTATTCCTTCTTCAATCAACCAAAAGTTGATCTAATCCATTCTGGTATGCTGTGATGTTCCTTGAGAGAGAAAACGTTGAAACTTCCTCACTCAGACTTAAGGCCAGTGATTATTCTCCAATGCTCTGCTACTCCGTGACTGGACGGCCTGAGTGGGAGTTGAAAACTCTCTCAAATGATCTCTTATGGCTCCAATCCTCTCACTCCACGATTCCAATTGCTGCTCACAAGATGGTCAAGTCTTGTGATCTCCTCGTAGCAGGGGAGAAGTGACAACAGCACCTCTCCCTGGAAGAATAACCCCGTTTCCTGGAGTTTAACAGTTTATATACTTTGTATTTAGATGAGCTTGGTTACCATGGGGACGATGGTGACTCAAAACCTCCTCCCTTCTCCATCCCTTACTGGAAGCCATCTGCGGCCCTTGGCCAGTAACTTATTTCTCAAGTTCCTCTTTTCTGTTAACACTTCAACTTTTCTGAGAATTTGTTTTTCTAAATCATGTCTTTAGAATCACATCAATCATATTCAATCATTTCATTACAACTTTCTGAGAATTTGTTTTTCTAAATCATGTCTTTAGAATCACATCAATCATATTCAATCATTTCATTACAACTCTCTTTCACATAAAAACAATTCATATGATCATATACAACATTTTCATTCCTTATTATTCATTTTCATCTTAATCATTTGATCAGTTCATAATCACTTAATCATATCATCAGCTTCTCTTGCTCTGCTTGCGACATCACTAACTTCCTCTTTTCTCTAACTCTGCACTAAAAACAACTTCTTCACTTCCTCTTTCTTCTGACTGCAATGAAAAACAACTTCTTCATCCATTCATTTCACTTATTTGTAACATACTTTTTCTAATCAACTCTTACTTTTATTACATTAATAGTTCATTTAATCATACTTGTTATGTTAGAATCATCTTAGACATATTCCATCGTCTTCACCACTGAGTTCATTCCATGGGCCTCCCCATTTGTAATGGAAAAGTCCGGTATGACCTCACTTACTCCGGGAAAGTACCAAACACTGTCCAGTTTAATCCAACAGCATGTATATTAATCCAATGTCACGTACTATATTCCAAGATGAAAACAAGCTGAAAGCAAGCTTAAAGTCATCTTTCTTGACAGACTTTTTCACCTTTTTTCAGCATCATTATATGCAAATATTGCCGTTTTGTGCTTGTCCCACACCCAGACTTTTGATCTTAAATGATAAAAATGAATGGTTAAAAAAAAAACGTTTTTTCTAATGTTTTAAAATATCTCAATAAAATATCAGTAAAATAATCAAAACATAATTGGGGTATTCAATGTCATACAACTGTTGTGATTTTTTTAAACAAAATGTAGTAATTTCCACCACAACACTGTAATGTCCCTTTAAACAGTTTGTATGAAAGATTGTTTGGGTAGTTTCTATGGAGATAAACAGTGACATCAGAGCACATGTATATAGCGCCAAATCACAACAAACAGTTACCCCAAGGCGCTTTATATTGTAAGGCAATGGTGTGGTGGAAATTACATTTACAAGGCCAATAGTGCCCGTAGTTAAAGAATCACCCATAAAGGAATATAGAAATGTGGTGAAGACACCGGAGGCAGGAGACACAGGCTAGATCAGAACAACGTGGTGACAGGTGACCAGGACAAGGTGGCTGCCATGGAACTGACAGGTGGATGGTGGCACTGGAGACAAAGCATACAACAAGAAGTTAAAAAACATGGGGATAGGAATTTAGAGATTATCTTACTAGATTAGGAGACCAGGTACCACAATGCGAAAATGGAGTTTCTGGCTTTAATACAGGTGTTGATGAGTACTGGACAGGTGAAGATAATCAGCTCCGTGACGCGGTGCGTGCCAAAACAGAAGGGGAGGAGGAGCAGAACAGAGCAAACACCAAGGCAGTACAACAGTAACCCCGTTTCCCTCTCCGTCAACAGGAGCCCCTAGACAACCCACCAAGCCTGCCTGGATGGGTCCGATAGAAATCCTGTAGGAGGGAGGGGTCCAGGATGAGGCCCAGTGACACCCGGGAGCGTTCCTCAGGTCCATAACCCTCCCAGTTTACCAGATACTGAAATCCCCTGTCCCAGTGACAAACATCCCAGATCCACCGCACGGTCCAGGCAGGATGCCCATCCACAAGCAGGGTGGGAGGAGGGGTATCAGCTGGAGGGCACAATGGACTGGGGCGCACTAGGCATGTCAATCTCATCACTGACAACGATTTGATACGTACCTCGATACACTACCAGCGATACGATACATATAGCGATACGTAACGATACTGACGATACTATGCGATACGATTCATCCCTATTCCCAGATTGATGCAATTTGATATGTATTTGATGGTGATTCAGTTTCTCACAAGGTTCAGGTGACTTTATTTGTACCCACTGGTAGATTTGTCTTGCAGCAAACAGAAAAGGGCGTCTATGTTAGTCAAGAACAACAATAACAATGAAAACCCTGAAAACACTAACAAAGAACAAATGTAAAACAAAATCATAACACAGACACAACCAGGCACTCACAAGCTTACTAAAAACAAGCGTCAAGAGAAACCACTAAAAGACAGCCAGCATAAAAATTGATGTGCATAAGGCAAATAAATATATAAATATGTGCAGACCGTGCTACAATTTGCCGCTGGAATAGAACTACTAAATAGAAAATAAGAAGCTGCAATTCAGTATGATACTATGGTATTCTTCTGATTCTACTAGAGACAGAGGATTTGTTTTACTCCTTATAAACCGCAAATTTACCAGATTCAACATTAAGGAACAGGAATCGGTTCCCTCATATGTGGAACCCATTTCATCACAGTCAGAAGTTAAACAGTACAGGGGGTATGTTTGGTGACTGTTGGAAAAGATCAGAATGTTGTCTAAATAGACGAACACAAACCGGTTGAGGAAATCCCTAAGGACATCGTTAACCAGGGCTTGAAAAGTTGTGGGAGCATTCGTAAGGCCGAATGGCATAACCAGATGTTCAAAATGTCCCAGAGGGGTGTTGAACGCGGTCTCCCACTCATCACCGTTCTTGACTTGTACACCATCTTGGTGGCTCGAGCTTGGAGACAGAGTGAATGATGTCCTACAGTGTAAACAAACTAACATGGTTGCTGCTTACTTGTCAAAAGCAGCAGAAATGTTTGGGAAGGGGGATCCTGTCATTGCATTGTTCTAATTTAATTTAATTCATTATGTGGAGCTTTTGTGCAATTTTCTACCTATGCAACACAGAACAGTTTAGAATCCAATGCCTCAAACACATATTTTTTATAATACATAACAGTACATTACACAATCAAACACAAAACCTTTAGAATAGCAGCAACAGTGCTATGTTGCTTCCTAAAACCAGACTGAAGAAAACTTCAGCTGAAGGCTTCATGCCTGGTGACTTCATCCTCATCATCCTTCTTCTAATATTCCCTTCATTCCTCCTCTGCACATACTCAAACCATCTCAGTCTCTCCTTTCTGACTTTGTCACCAAACTGTCCCACATGTGCTGTCCCTCTGATAGGCTCATTCCTAATCCAGTCTATCATGGTTACTCCCAAAGAAAATCACAGCATCTTCAGCTCTGCCACCTCCACTCCCACCTCCTGTCTTTTTGTTACTTATTTTTCCCCTCTTTGGTGTTTCACTTCATATACAGCTCCATATATGTCCTCTTTTTTTAGTCTTGCCACTTGTCTTTTTACTTTACACCACATCTCCTTGTACTCCTGTCTGCTTTCTTCATCTCTCCCACTACTCCAATTCTTTTTCACCAACCATTTTCTCCTTATACTTTCCCGTCCATCCTCATTCCATCACCAGGTTTCCTTGTCTTCCTTCCTCAGTCCAGATATCATACTCACCCAGTACCTTCCAAGCTGTCTCCCTCACCACATCTGTAGTATCACTTCACCTCCACCCATTATGAATCTCACCTCCTCCATGAATTTCCCACAACTTCATCTTTCAGTGCCTGGCATCTGATCCTTGCTTCAACTCTCACTCTTCTTCTTTGTCTCCAGTGTTTTCTGAGAAACCACCATCCAATGTTGTCTAGCTACGCTCTCCCTTGCCACCACATTAGTTTCTTTCAGGTTCATCTCCTACAGATAATGTAGTCAACCTGTGCATTCCATCTACACTCTTATATGTCACCACGTCCTCGTCTTTCTTCTTAAAATAAGTATTCACCATAGCCATTTCCATTCTTTTTCGATACCATACCTACCCATCATCTCCTCATTACCTCTGCTCCCTTCAGCGACATGCCCATGAAAATCCCCTCTAGTCACCACTTTTTCTTCATTGGGAACACTCTCTACCACCTCATCTAAGTTGATCAAGAAATCTTTTTCTCTCATCTCACAATCCACTTCAGGGTCATATGTACTGATGACATTTATCATCACCCCTTCAATTTTTAACTTCACACTCAACACACTGTCAGACCCTTGCTTCACCTTGAACACACCCTTAATATATTATTTTTTCAGAATTGCACTGACACATTTCTCGTCCCTTCCACACAATGATAAAATGACAATATTTAGCTAATTGTAGCCTGCAAAATCCAACCAGAGAATGGCCATAAAACACACACACAATATATGGAATATGATGACATCTGAACAAACCAATATGAAATGCTTTGGTTCTACAACCCCAATTCCAGTGAAGTTGGGACCTTGTGTAAAATGTAAATAAAACAGAATACAATGATTTGCAAATCCTCTTCAACCTATATTCAACTGAATACACCACAAATACAAGATATTTAATGTTTATTGCTTTTGTGCAAATATTTGCTCATTTTGAAATGGATGCCTGCAACACGTTTCAAAAAAGCTGGGACAGTGGTATGTTTACCATGTGTTACATCACCTTTCCTTCTAATAACACTCAATAAGCATTTGGGAACTGAGGACACTAATTGTTGAAGCTTTGTGGGTGGAATTCTTTTCCATTCTTGCTTGATGAAAATTCAGTAAGGTATATTTTATATATTATATTCCATTTCTAAGGTGGATGCTAGTATACTAAGGTATATCTAAATTTCTAAAAAGGAAGAGTAAAATAGAAGAGTATAAAAGAGTCGAGTAGAGCCACTTAGGTCCCTGGTCTTGAGAACCAGGGATGGGCGACAGGTCTGGACTGCAAGCAGGCCAGTCTAGTACCCGCACTCTTTTACTACGAAGCCACGCTGTTGTAACATGTGTAGAATGTGGCTTGGCATTGTCTTACTGAAATAAGCAGGTACGTCCCTGAAAAAAGACATTGCTTGGATGGCAGCATGTGTTGCTCCAAAACCTGGATGTACCTTTCAGCATTGATGGTGCCATCACAGATGTGTAAGTTGCTCATGCCATGGGCACTAACACACCCCATCACAGATGCTGGCTTTTGAACTTAGTGCTGGTAAGAATCTGGATGGTCCTTTTCGTCTTTTGTCCGGAGGACACGACGTCCATGATTTCCAAAAACAACTTGAAATGTGGACTCATCAGACCACAGCACACTTTTCCACTTTGCATCTGTCCATTTCAAATGAGAAGACAGCGGTGTTACTGGATGTTGTTGATGTATGGCTTTTGCTTTGCATGGTAGAGTTTTAACTTGCACTTGTAGATGTAGCGACAAACTGTGTTAACTGACAATGGTTTTCTGAAGTGTTCATGAGGTCATGCGATAAGATCCTTTACACAGTGATGTCAGTTTTTAATGCAGTGCCACCTGAAAGATCGAAAGTCACGGGCATTCAGTGTTGGTTTTCGGCCTTGCCGCTTACGTGTAGAAAGTTCTCCAGATTCTCTAAATTTTCTGATTGTGTTATGGACTGTAGATGATGGAATACCCAAATTCCTTGCAACTGAACATTGAGAAACATTGTTCTTAAACTGTTGGACTATTTTTTCACGCAGTTGTTCACAAAGTGGTGATCTTCGCCCCATCTTTGCTTGTGAATGGCTGAGCCTTTTGGAGATGCTCCTTTTATACCCAATCATGACACTCTGAGTTTTTTGAGCATTCATCAACTTTCCTAGTCTTTTGTTGCCCCGTCCCAACTTTTTTGAAATGTGTTGCAAGCATCCATTTCAAAATGAGCAATTATTTACACAAAAATAATAAAGTTTATCAGTTTTAACATTAAATATCTTGTGTTTGTGGTGTATTCAATTGAAAATAGGTTGAAGAGGATTTGCAAATCATTTTATTCTGTTTTTATTTACATTTTACACAACATCCCAACTTCATGGGAATTGGGGTTGTACAATATCCTATGCCACGTCTTTACGTAACTCTTTGCAAAATGATTCTAATGATCTACAATGAATATTGAAGGATTTATTGTAAATTAACTTATTTCAATAGCTGTATCATGTAATAGTTTTATAAAGCCTGACTCATGTCTCCTTTTTACACTTTGTTAGTGCTTTGATTGTTTTTTGCAATGTTTTTAGTCATCCAGTCTACTCAGTTTTGGGACTGGGAGCAACTTTATGTTTAATCTCTTGCTCAAGGACACCGTGACACAGAGAAGTAGCCAGGAATTGATCCACTGATCTCTTCGTACACCGGCAACCTGCTCCATCACCGGAGCCACAGCTGCCAAATAAGATGACTTCATCACAAAAGTGCTTACTAATGATATTTTCTTAATGTTTAATTGCAGGATGTATAATACCCCCTTATGCTGCCTCAGTAAAAAATAAATAATTCAAACCAAACAACAAAAGAATTAAATTACTTTTAATACATCTCCTAAAATAAGACAGTAGTCTTAAAGAGGACAACAGGTGGTGTGGTCAACTCTGAATATAGTCAGATCTTGGTTAATTACCACATTAACTATTTACAAATTACAGTTACTTTTATGTACATTCTCTCCATTTTCAGAGGCCATTATATTATATTAGTTTTAATACAAATGCAGAGCAGCCAATCTGCTCTGTGTGGAACTAACTCCTGTGAGACTGCAAAAGTGAAGCAGAGTAGGTCCTAATTAGTTCTTCAATTTAAATTTATTTCATTTATAGAGCGCCAAATCACAACAAAGCTGCCTCAAGGCGCTTCATGCGAGTAATGTCTAACCTTACCAACCCCAAGAGAAAGGACAGGCGAGAAAGGTGACAGTGGTAAGAAAAAAACTCCCTCAGATGATGTTGAGGAAGAAACCGCAAGCAGACCAGACAGAGAGGGATGACCCACTGCATAGGTCATTCTAACAGTTACAAGGCTTTGATATAGTTTTTACAAAGATGAAGAAACAAGAAGCAGAAAACCAGAATAGCATCAAAAACAGTCTATTATTGAGATGACCACACAAGCAATTGTGTCTGTGGCACAATTCCTTGTGTGGTCATCCAGTACCCTGGGATGCAGGGCCAGCCTCAGTCCCTCATGCCATCAGTGGGCCCGTCTTCCTGGTAGAGCATACTCCAAAACAGACTGCAGTGTGCTGCATCAGCTTCAGCCGTGGCATTTTGTAGTCAGTCCAGTGCCCTGTGCTGTGCAGCTGTCAAACTTGAGAGATGTCATCAGTGCCTCTGACAGAGAGGCAAAAAAAAAAAAAGTCATGTTGTCATTATTGGGTGTTGTGAGTAGACCTTTGAGGACAAAAAATTAATCTACTCCATTTTGGAATAAGGCTGTAACATAACAAAATGTGGATAACGTGAAGCACTGTGAATACTTTCAGGGTGCACTGTATATTTTTCCTTTTGAAGTGGCATTTTTGACAGGTAAGAGTAAAAATGTCTCAATTTTCCCTCATATATATCAAAAAATATGCATTTATAATTGGAATAACTTTTTATATATGGCTTTCTCTGGAATCAAAACACAAAACAAAATAAATTACAATAACACAATATTAAATGTCAATAATAAAAACTACACTACAGCAATGCACAAAAATGCTAAATTGAAGAGCTGATAATGCAGAAAAAGGTGCGACTTGTACTCCAGAAAATACGGTTACTCAAAAAATTAGTTTAAACTGATAAAATTTTGATTTAAGTGGCATCAACTAATTTTGTTAAGTTAAAGGAACATTGTTAAAGTAGACCTGCATTGAAATAAATGTGGTCAGATCTCAGAAAGAAATAGCTGATATGTATTTATAAGACCCTTATGAATGCAGTAAAGTAAATCTGCAAGCCCAAATTTGTAATTCAGCGGAGAAATCTTCATTTAAAAATGACAAATTTGCAGCTAAAATGTGGCCCTCAGCGAAAACTGTTTGTACATCCGTGTCATTGCAGTGACATCCGGCAGAAGACGGAGCGCTCCCACCTTCAGTCCGATCCCGCATTGAAATTGATTTTATCTGTTAGTAATGTTACTGTTATACACATCCTGGTTTCAGCATCCAAAAGTAAGCTGCAATGAATGTGAGATACAGCTCTGCATGCTCAGATCAGCGGTGACATCGACAGCGGGCGACGTTCTTCCCCGACACCTCACTCTCTGCCTCCACTGCACTTACTGAGTCTGCGTGCTCGGTAAATGCCGAAGCGGGCCACTCACATCGCCCCCGTGTCTGCTGTGCAGCCGGCACCACGTCCCTGTCTACTGAATGGAGGTGCAGCCAACTTGGCACAAGTCCAGAGAATATGCTCGCTGTTTTGATGTGGAGCGGCCGGTGACACCTGTTGCTGCAAGGACAGACTTTCCGCAGCGCCACACATTTTGGTAATCAGAGCCGCAAAGCTCCATGGCCGCTGAGAGAGGTTTATATCTTTTTAATGACTTGGATTCTTTGTGGGTCCCGCCGCCGTACCCCGCGACAGTAACACCGTAGGCGAAAGACAGTAGATTTTCAATGCGACACCACTCAGTCAAACGGGCGTATGAAAAAGTCCCCCAAAATAATTTTCAAGCACAAATAAAAGAAATGTGTACTCACCAAACGTGCCGCAAGACAATATGAAGTTTTAAAAAAGTAGATCCTTCGGTATAAGACAAGAAAAAGGTGCAGATGCAAACTGACGTAAATCCACAAATTACAGTTGGCACGCGCAGTGCATGGTGGGATAGGGTCTTTTCCCTGACATCTCAGCAGCGTCCCGGATGTGATGACAGTTTTGCGGAGGGCTAAATTTTAGCTGTAAATTTGTCATTTTTAAATGAAGATTTCTCCGTTGAATGACAGATCTGGGCTTGCAGATTTACTTTACTTTACAGGTCTACTTTAAGTAATGTTAAAACAATTTAATAAATTCACGTCATCAGTTTTGACAGATTTTTTTTTTTGTGTGTGTGAAATGAACGTGTCAGGTTTTACAGTGTGGTATTGATCCAGGGACCAGGAAGAAGGAGACGCTCATAATTATTTTTAAATTATCCATTTAGAAACAATTTCTGGTAGTTGAACTACCAATATGTAGACCTGGATTTGATTCCCAGTCCCCGATTCATGCTGTCATGAGTCACATTTGTTTGATTCTGGTCACTAGGTTATTTGATTTCTCCCAAGTATTAAGTATTTTTCTTGCTTTCTTGGCTCCCTAATGAATCCTCATGTTGGTTCTCTTTGCAATGTCTAATTGTATTGCTCTATGATATTGTCAGATTATTTCAGTGCTCTCTTCCCCCTTGTGTTAAGATCATTTCTGGTGTTTTACACTGACATCTTCTTCTGTGTTTGATCTATGATGGTTCCTGTTATCGATTTCCATTTTCACATGTTCCTGCACTTATGTGGACGTTTGCTGGCTTTTATAACCTTTCACAATGTGTTACCTCTTTGCCAGATTGTCTGGCTTTGTGCCTGCTCTCTTGCCTTATTTCCCAGTATATTATTGACCCACACTGCCATTCCATATTTCCTATACTTAGCCCGGTGTTTCCCGATTTGGTCTCATTTTAATCTCAATTTATTTAGTTTATATACCACCAAATCACAACAAAGCTGCCTCAAGGCATTTCACACAAGTAAGGTCTTAACCTTACCAACCCCTAGAGCAAGCACACAGGCACTAGTGGTAAGGAAAAACTCCCTCAGATGATGTTGAGGAAGAAACCTCAAGCAGACCAGACAAAGAGGGATGACCCACTGCGTAGGCCATTCTAAGAGTTACAAAGTTTTGACATAGTTTTTACAAAGCTGAAGCAACAGGAAACAAAACCAGAATAGCATCAAAAACATAGTCTATTATTAAGATGACCACACAAGCAATTGTGTCTGTGGCACAATTGCTTGTGTGGTCATCCAGCAGCCTGGGATGCAGGGCCAGCCGCAATCCCTCACGCCATCAGTGGGCCCATCCTCCCGGTAGAGTATACTCCAAAACAGACTGCAGTGTGCTGCATCAGCTTCAGCCATGGCATTTCGTAGTCATTCCAGTGCCCTGTGCTGTGCAGCCGTCAACCTTGAGAGATGTCATCAGTGCCTCAGACAGAGAGAAAAAGAACAGAATCAGTTGGCCGGAAATCTGCACCCAAGATATGAGTTCACCAGCAATAAATCACAAAGGAAGCAGAGAGAATACTACGATGATCGCCGGCCTCCAGCCCTAAGATTCACTAACAGACCCAGAATTTAGATGAAATGAGGCCGAGACCTGTTCCACTGCTAATAAGATGATTTAAAGGGATAAGAAGCATAATACCATGCTATGCCAGTATGCTAGCCATATCAGAGGGAGAATAGATGTGTCTTAAGTCTGGACCTGAATGTCTGTACAGAATCTGACTGTTTTATCTCCAAAGGGAGATCATTCCACAAAACAGGTGCACATTAATAAAAGGCTTTATGGCCAGCAGACTTTTTATTCACCCTAGGGACACAAAGTAGTCCTTCGCTCTGAAAATACAGGGCCCAGGCTGGTATGTAGGGTTTTATTAGGTCAGCAGAGTAGGGAGGTGCTACTCCATGAATAATTTTACAAGTTAGTAACAAAACCTTAAAATCTGATCTCACAGGGACAGGAAGCCAGTGAAGAAATGCCAAAATAGGTATAATATGGTCGAACTTTCTGCGTCCTGTCAAAACTCTGACAGTAGCATTTTGAACCAATTGGAGACCCCTAATGCTGGACTGCAGTAAACCAGAAAATAGAACATTGCAGTAGTCCAGCCTGGAAGAGACAAACGCATGGATCAGGGTCTCTGCTTCAGCCATAGACAGAATGGTTGAATCTTCACTATGACTCACTGATTGAAGAAAGCAGTCTGTTGTGAAAGTGTCGTGACACGGACCCACAACAGGGGGCGTTAATGAACGGACAATGGATAAGCCAAAAAGTAACAATTTAATGTTGTGAATCGCACAACAACGTACAGACAATAACAATATGGTGGACTGTCAATCATACACCAGGTGACGTGTGGGCAGGCTCGACGATAGAAGACGCCTGGAGAGAGAAGAGCTGGATCCCCACAGAGCTTCCAACACCAACGGAGCTGAAGAACACCGGAGCCGCCAAGCCCTGCGCCCCAGGTGGCCGCTGTCTTCAGCAGTCAGACCCGGTACTGCTGGCAGAGAACAGAGACAGTCCAGATGATTGTGAGTTCGCACACTCAGTAATCCCACAGTCTGTATTAAGTAAAGGAGGGAAAACCTCCACCTCCAATCACACACACTTGTGCAGCTCCTGGTCAACCACTTATCTGGGTTGGGGTGTGAGGCGAAGCCGTCGCTGTCACACCAAACGCCAATCCCTCAGATAAGGACACACTCCAGGAAAACGGCTGCAACAGAAGTTCAGGTTATTACACACAAAGTGTCAGTCAGCAGAGAAATTACCTGAATGGTAGTTGATTTCTCGGCGAGGAGGTGGAGTTGCAGTCCGGTCTTTGTAGTGGTGGTGATGGGTGACAGCTTGTGTTGATTAATGACAGCTGTCACCTCCAGCAAAGCCGACGCCCTCTCGTGCTTGAAGCCCGCACTTCAAGCAGGGCGCCATCTTGTGGTGGTGGGCCAGCAGTACCTCCTCTTCAGCGGCCCACACAACACAGTCCACGTACTATCTCGACTGTGTAGGTCAAAGGACAGTGTGGGATCAAAAATCGCCCCAAGGTTCCTCGCTTTGTCAGTGTGATTTACAACCCCAATTCCAATAAAGTTGGGACGTTGTGAAAAAGGTAAATAAAAACAAAATACAATGATTTGCAAATCCTCTTCATCCTATTTTCAATTGAATACACCACAAATACAAGATATTTAATGTTCAAACTGATAAACTTTATTGTTTTTGTTCAAATATTTGTTAATTTTGAAATGGATGCCTGCAACATGTTTCAAAAAAGCTGGGACAGTGGTATGTTTACCACTGTGTTACAGCACCTTTCCTTCTAACAACACTCAATAAGTGTTTGGGAACTGAGGACACTAACTGTTGAAGCTTTGTGGGTGGAATTCTTTCCCATTCTTGCTTGATGTACGACTTTAGTTGTTCAACAGTCCTGGGTCTCCGTTATCGTATTTTGCGCTTCATAATGCGCCACACATTTTCAGTGGATGACAGGTCTGGACTGCAGGCAGGCCAGTCTAGTACTCGCACTCTTTTACTAAGAAGCTACACTGTTGTAACACGGGCAGAATGTGGCTTGGCATTGTCTTGCTGAAATAAGGAGGGACATCTCTGAAAAAGACGTTGCTTGAATGGCAGCATGTGTTGCTCCAAAACCTGGATGTACCTTTCAGCATTGATGGTGCCATCAAAGATGTGCAAGTTGCCCATGCCATGGGCACTAACACACCCCCATACCATCACAAATTCTCGCTTTTGAACTTTGTGCTGGTAACAATCTGGATGGTCTTTTTCCTCTTTTGTCAAGGGAGAACATAACGTCTATGATTTCCAAAAACAATTTGAAATGTGGACTCAGACCACAGCACACTTTTCCACTTCACGTCTGTCAATTTCAAATCAATCAATCAATCAACTTGTTTCTTATATAGCGCCAAATCACAACAAACAGTTGCCCCAAGGCGCTCCACATTGCAAGGCAAGGCCATACAACAATCATGAAAAACCCCAACGGTCAAAATGACCCCCTATGAGCAAGCACTTGGCCACAGTGGGAAGGAAAAACTCCCTTTTAACAGGAAGAAACCTCCAACAGAACCAGGCTCAGGGAGGGGCAGTCTTCTGCTGAGACTGGTTGGGGCTGAGGGAAAGAACCAGGAAAAAGAGATCGATCACTAATGATTAAATGCAGAGTGATGCATACGGAGCAAAAAGAGAAAGAAACAGTGCATCATGGGAACCCCCCCACAGTCTACGTCTAAAGCAACATAACCAAGGGATGGTCCAGGGTCACCTGATCCAGCCCTAACTATAAGCCTTAGCGAAAAGGAAAGTTTTAAGCCTAATCTTAAAAGTAGAGAGGGTATCTGTCTCCCTGATCTGAATTGGGAGCTGGTTCCACAGGAGAGGAGCCTGAAAGCTGAAGGCTCTGCCTCCCATTCTACTCTTACAAACCCTAGGAACTACAAGTAAGCCCGCAGTCTGAGAGCGAAGCGCTCTAATGGGGTAATATGGTACTACGAGGTCCCTAAGATAAGATGGGACCTGATTATTCAAAACCTTATAAGTAAGAAGAAGAATTTTAAATTCTATTCTAGCATTAACAGGAAGCCAATGAAGGGAGGCCAACACGGGTGAGATATGCTCTCTCCTGCTAGTCCCCGTCAGTACTCTAGCTGCAGCATTCTGAACCAACTGAAGGCTTTTTAGGGAACTTTTAGGACAACCTGATAATAATGAATTACAATAGTCCAGCCTAGAGGAAATAAATGCATGAATTAGTTTTTCAGCATCACTCTGAGACAAGACCTTTCTGATTTTAGAGATATTGCGTAAATGCAAAAAGGCAGTCCTACATATTTGTTTAATATGCGCTTTGAATGACATATCCTGATCAAAAATAACTCCAAGATTTCTCACAGTATTACCAGAGATCAGGGAAATGCCATCCAGAGTAACGATCTGGTTAGACACCATGCTTCTAAGATTTGTGGGGCCAAGTACAATAACTTCAGTTTTATCTGAGTTTAAAAGCAGGAAATTAGAGGTCATCCATGTCTTTATGTCTGTAAGACAATCCTGCAGTTTAGCTAATTGGTGTGTATCCTGTGGCTTCATGGATAGATAAAGCTGGGTATCATCTGCGTAACAATGAAAATTTAAGCAATACTGTCTAATAATACTGCCCAAGGGAAGCATGTATAAAGTGAATAAAATTGGTCCTAGCACAGAACCTTGTGGAACTCCATAATTAACTTTAGTCTGTGAAGAAGATTCCCCATTTACATGAACAAACTGTAATCTATTAGACAAATATGATTCAAACCACCGCAGCGCAATGCCTTTAATACCTATGACATGCTCTAATCTCTGTAATAAAATTTTATGGTCAACAGTATCAAAAGCAGCACTGAGGTCCAACAGAACAAGCACAGAGATAAGTCCACTGTCCGAAGCCATAAGAAGATCATTTGTAACCTTCACTAATGCTGTTTCTGTACTATGATGAATTCTAAAACCTGACTGAAACTCTTCAAATAGACCATTCCTCTGCAGGTGATCAGTTAGCTGTTTTACAACTACCCTCTCAAGAATCTTTGAGAGAAAAGGAAGGTTGGAGATTGGCCTATAATTAGCTAAGATAGCTGGGTCAAGTGATGGCTTTTTAAGTAATGGTTTAATTACTGCCACCTTAAAGGCCTGTGGTACATAACCAACTAACAAAGATAGATTGATCATATTTAAGATTGAAGCATTAAATAATGGTAGGACTTCCTTGAGCAGCCTGGCAGGAATGGGGTCTAATAAGCATGTTGATGGTTTGGATGAAGTAACTAATGAAAATAACTCAGACAGAACAATCGGAGAGAAAGAGTCTAACCAAATACCGGCATCACTGAAAGCAGCCAAAGATAACGATACATCTTTGGGATGGTTATGAGTAATTTTTTCTCTAATAGTCAAAATTTTGTTAGCAAAGAAAGTCATGAAGTCATTACTAGTTAAAGTTAATGGAATACTCAGCTCAATAGAGCTCTGACTCTTTGTCAGCCTGGCTACAGTGCTGAAAAGAAACCTGGGGTTGTTCTTATTTTCTTCAATTAGTGATGAGTAGAAAGATGTCCTAGCTTCACGAAGGGCTTTCTTATAGAGCAACAAACTCTTTTTCCAGGCTAAGTGAAGATCTTCTAAATTAGTGAGACGCCATTTCCTCTCCAACTTACGGGTTATCTGCTTTAAGCTACGAGTTTGTGAGTTATACCACGGAGTCAGACACTTCTGATTTAAAGCTCTCTTTTTCAGAGGAGCTACAGCATCCAAAGTTGTCTTCAATAAGGATGTAAAACTACTGACAAGATACTCTAACTCCCTTACAGAGTTTAGGTAGCTACTCTGCTCTGTGTTGGTATATGACATTAGAGAACATAAAGAAGGAATCATATCCTTAAACCTAGTTACAGCGCTTTCTGAAAGACTTCTAGTGTAATGAAACTTATTCCCCACTGCAGGGTAGTCCATCAGGGTAAATGTAAATGTTATTAAAAAATGATCAGACAAAAGGGAGTTTTCAGGGAATACTGTTAAGTCTTCTATTTCCATACCATAAGTCAGAACAAGATCTAAAATATGATTAAAGTGGTGGGTGGACTCATTTACTTTTTGAGCAAAGCCGATAGAGTCTAATAATAGATTAAATGCAGTGTTGAGGCTGTCATTCTCAGCATCTGTGTGGATGTTAAAATCGCCCACTATAATTATCTTATCTGAGCTAAGCACTAAGTCAGACAAAAGGTCTGAAAATTCACAGAGAAACTCACAGTAACGACCAGGTGGACGATAGATAATAACAAATAAAACTGGTTTTTGGGACTTCCAATTTGGATGGACAAGACTAAGAGACAAGCTTTCAAATGAATTAAAGCTCTGTCTAGGTTTTTGATTAATTAATAAGCTGGAATGGAAGATTGCTGCTAATCCTCCGCCCCGGCCCGTGCTACGAGCATTCTGACAGTTAGTGTGACTCGGGGGTGTTGACTCATTTAAACTAACATATTCATCCTGCTGTAACCAAGTTTCTGTTAGGCAGAATAAATCAATACGTTGATCAATTATTATATCATTTACCAACAGGGACTTAGAAGAAAGAGACCTAATGTTTAATAGACCACATTTAACTGTTTTAGTCTGTGGTGCAATTGAAGGTGCTATATTATTTTTTCTTTTTGAATTTTTATGCTTAAATAGATTTTTGCTAGTTATTGGTGGTCTGGGAGCAGGCACCGTCTCTACGGGGATGGGGTAATAAGGGGATGGCAGGGGGAGAGAAGCTGCAGAGAGGTGTATAAGACCACAGCTCTGCCTCCTGGTCCCAACGCTAGACAGTCACAGTTTGGAGGATCCCAAAAAATTGGCCAGATTTCTAGAAATGAGAGCTGCTCCCTCTAAAGTGGGATGGATGCCGTCTCTCCTAACAAGACCAGGTGAGCTGACGAACTGTGTTAACTGACAATGGTTTTCTGAAGTGTTCCTGAGCCCACGCAGTAAGATCCTTTACACCAGGGGTGGCCAAGTTCGGTCCTCGAGAGCCACCTTCCTGACACTCTTAGTTGTCTGCCTGCTCCAACGCACCTGAATCCAATGAAAGGCTCATTAAAAGTATGCTAACGAGTCTTTCATTAGATTCAGGTGTGTCGGAGCAGGGAGACAACTAAGAGTGTCAGGAAAGTGGCTCTCGAGGAATTGAGGAACCGAACTTGGCCACCCCTGCTTTACACAATGAGGTTGTTTTTTAATGCAGTGCCGCCTGAGGGATTGAAGGTCACAGGCATTGAATGTTGGTTTTCAGCCATGTCACTTACGTGTAGAAAGTTCTCCAGATTCTCTGAATCTTCTGATTATATTATGGACTATAGATGATGAAATCCCTAAATTCCTTGCAATTAAACATTGAGAAACATTGTTCTTAAACTGGTAGACTATTTTTTCATGCAGTTGTTCACAAAGTGGTGATCCTCGGCCCATCTTTGATTGTGAACGGCTGAGCCTCTTGGGCATGCTCCTTTTATACCCAATCATGACACTTCCAATTAAGTGTTCTTTGTGCATTCATCAACTTTCCCAGTCTTTTATTGCCCCGTCCCAATTTTTTTTAAATGTTTTGCAGGCATCCATTTCAAAATGAGCAAATATTTGCACAAAAACAACAAAGTTTATCAGTTTGAACATTAAATATCTTGTCTTTGTGGTGTATTCAATTGAATATAGGTTGAAGAGGATTTGCAATTCATTGTATTATGTTTTATTTACATTTTATACAACGTCCCAACTTCATTGTAATTGGGGTTGTATCACACATGAGCCCAGGTTCAGTGTTAGCTGGTCAAACTGATGCCGATGTCTTGCTGGACCAAGACCCATCATTTTGGTCTTGTCCAAATTTAGAAGTAAGAAATTGCTGGACTTCCAGCTTTTCACTGATGCAGGGCAATCCTTAAAGGACTTACTAGCAGTTATCTGCATTTCTAACTGAGTGTCATCAGCGTAGCAATGAAAAGTAATTCCATAACGCTGCAGTATGTGCCCAAGATGTGCTATATAAAGGCAGGGGGCCTAAGATAGATCCCTGTGGAACCCCATATTTCATGTCACCAAGCTTAGAGGTAGTGTTGTTTTATAGGACACAGTGACTACGTTTACATGCCGTTAATATTCGGGTTAAGGTCAATATTCCAGTTTCTGAATCATTAGGAATAACCCGTTTACATGCTTAAGCAGACAGAGTTACTCCTGTATACATGGTCATTGGTATCATTTGGAATATCCCCATCTAAACAGCGATGCACGTCTTCCACCGGTGCTTGATTTGGTCTGGCGTTCGTGCAAATCCTGCTTCGTGTAATTCTGCTTCGTGTAAAACCCCTCACTACACACTTTATACACTTTTCTCAAACAGGCATTAACATTTTCTCCGGTTGGTTGCGCGCACCACATACAAGTAGTTGCCGTACTCAAAAGACCAAGATTCCTTGTGGATAGGACATGCGCAGAACACAAAATATTCGGTTTAGAAAAGGAGTAACCCAGGGGTCTTATTCGGGTTTTTAAAACCGGAATATGAGCATATTCTGGTTTTTGCGGGTGTTTACATGGCCGTGCGCAACCGGGTTATTGCTAATATTCCAGTTATGAAAGGGTTATGAAAGGGTTATTGGCTGCATGTAAATGTAGTCAGTGAGATCTACTGGTTAGGTATGATGTCAACCATGCAAGGACATTCCCAGGAATTCCAAAATCATTTTCCAGCCTATCAAATAGTATACGATGATTCACTGTATCAAATGCAGCGCTAAGATCTAACAGCATCAAAACCGTAGTGGTGTCTGAGTCCATTGCAAGCAGAAGATCATTTACCACTTTAGTGAGAGTTGTCTCCATGGAGTGATGCATTCTAACTGCAGACTGTAGTTGTTCAAAGAGATTATTCTCAGTACAGAGGTCCAGGAGCTGCTGTGAAACCACTTTTTCCAGAATTTTAGAACAAAATTGTTATGGCTGGGGGTCCGGACAGGACCAGACTGTTACAAGTGATAGATGTAAACGCTGGGAACAAAGAACAGAACTGGTTGTGAATGAAAATAGATTTATTTACAATAAACCAATGAACAATGCTGCACTGGTTAGACTGCCCGCTGAATCAAGACAGGGCACCACTTGTAGCGATGGCACATCTGGGAGCTGTGGTGCACACACGGACAGACTTGGGAGTCTGAGAACAAGCAGGAACCCTGGGGTATATGGGTACTGGATCCGGAGCTAGATAAGTACACAGAGCCAAGGATGAGAACTAGGAGAACAGAGGTGAGGGCGTGCACTTGTAACACTGAAGCCTTTAACAAAAAACAGTTCACTGTAGGCTTAAAACAGGAATGTTCACTGTTCTGGAAATAATGTTCACAGTCTAGGACAGGGGTGGCCAAGTTCGGTCCTCGAGAGCCACATTCCTGACACTCTTAGTTGTCTCCCTCCTCCAACACACCTGAATCCAATGAAAGGCTCATTAAAAGTCTGCTAACAAGTCTTTCATTGGATTCAGGTGTGTTGGAGCAGGGAGACAACTAAGAGTGTCAGGAATGTGGCTCTCGAGGACCGAACTTGGCCACCCCTGGTCTAGGAAATAAGGTTTGCTGTTCAGGAATCATTCACAGTTCATGAGTATCATCAGAGGTCAAGTGCTGCATGTCTGGACACAGTTCCAATTAAGCAGGATTTGACTTTAGAAATGACTTGGAAAGTTCTTAGTGGTTCAGTATCAGAGTTCATACAGTTCAAGGAAAACAGTTCTTGGAAATACTTCTTGGAGCCAGTTCATGGAAACAGTTCTTAGTCAAACACAGTCACTGACAGGAACAGTGTGAGAGCGAGATCTCACAGAACATGAAGGAACTTAACTGAAGCATTGAGCTCTGTTGCTGAGAGCCAGAGAGTTCCACAGTGATGTGGTGCACATAGTCGTGGAGCCAGGAGCATATGCAACATGGAAGCCATGCAGGAGAGTGTCTGGAAGCACCAGAGAAATCAACAAGCTCTAATACGGGAATTAGAGTTGGTCAGGTTACCTTGAAACAAACTGTGGAAAGCTCAGACATCTCAGTGCGTGGAAGCCGCAGGAAAGACGAGGTCAAGGTCATGGAATCTCATGCAGGATGCGATGCAAGAATCTGGCTTCATGGCATGGAAAACCAAGAATTCGGCTGTGAATAAGCTGAAAGCCTGGGTTTAAGTAACCCGCTGCTGATGAGCCGCTCATGCATGTCAGGTGTGTGGCGGTGATGAGCGACAGGTGTTCCTCAGCTCTGTAGCGTGCCATCTGGGGAAAAAACTAACAAACTACACACAAGGTTAAAAAATGGAAAGGAGAGAGGCAGACAGAGGTAGACCATGACAAACATGATAGGTTTGATATTAGCCTATAATTTTTTGAATAGACTAGAGTCAAGATTAGATTTCTTAAGTAATGGTTTAATCACTGCAGATTTAAAACATTTCGGAGAGATCCTGATGTTAGTGACAGATTAATAATTTCCAAACCAGTAGGCACAAGAGTGGGCCACAGGTCCTTATAAAGTTTGTTTGGTGTGGGGTCGAACAGACAGGTTGTTCTTCTTCTATATGTTTTAGTTTTAAAGTAATGTGCTAATTTTTAAGGTTTTGTGAGCACATGCTGTGCCCAGCAGTGCATTATGGGTAGGATAGGGTAATCTCAGTACGTTCACAACAGGACAAATGCATTTCAGACACTCTGTTCAGGCATCATGGACAACAGCATTAAACTCTAGTGCCTAAAACTCTCGTGAATATATTCTCTGGGTTTATAGACGTTATTGTATTTGTGTTTGTTAAATACTACGCATCTTAAATGTAGCAGACGCGGATTATCTGGAATTTTGTTTTGGCAAGTTTTCTAGGCCTCTACTGCCATCTACTGGCCAGTAGTGTTCATGGCCATATTCGCCCTAAGTACTAAGTGTCTGGGCAACAGTAGATGGCAGTGTTCTATTTATTTTGACCCCGGTTATATCAGATGGTTGTCAAATCAACTTTTTGGCTTTGCAAATGGCTTTTCTTTTTTTTTTTTTTTTACAAATTAAGTTTAAAAACAACAACAATAACAACAAAAACATTACAAGACAGGTCTGCAGTGTTTGGACAGGCATAGTGCGAGAGGTTGGACACTTGTTGATACCCTCAAGACGGCCGACCAGAATAATAT
Organism: Thalassophryne amazonica; assembly: GCF_902500255.1. Lineage (NCBI taxonomy): Eukaryota > Metazoa > Chordata > Actinopteri > Batrachoidiformes > Batrachoididae > Thalassophryne > Thalassophryne amazonica. The sequence goes on along the minus strand of NC_047105.1, from coordinate 58,092,358 downwards.
CAAACAGGTTTGATTTTCATTTGACCATACGATCTGCGATCAGGAGGTGGTCATGAGATGTTAAATGCAGCTTGTTACTCCATGTACACTACATGATGCATGGCGCGCGATTAACCTGAAACTCGGTCCAAAAAATTCTCGCACGAATGAAAAATCATCTGAAAACGGGCCAAAACTCGCACAGTGTAAAGCCAGTATTTATGTGTCAAGACAAAATTGAGTGCATGTTTTACAACATCATAAAACATGCGCACGGCACTAATAAAACATGCGCACATTCTCTCCACATGCAAAACATTTTGCGATGACACTTCCAGGGCTCCGTAAGAATGCCTGTTTTTACAAATAAAAAAGCTCATTTATCTGTAAACACCAACATACGACACACGTCACATTAACGTGTTGGTTTACATAATGAATGACTGAACCATTCAGTGTTTAGCAGAGGCATTTTTACCCAGAATCCTTTGCGATCTGTCTGTGTTTGTTACAAAACCTCACAATTAGTGCATTATTCAACATTAAAAGATATGTTATATTTTAAGTTTGTACAAATGACAGAATTGACATTAATGGAGTTATTCTATCAGTATTCACACAAAACCATAAGTTAGCATGCCTTTATTTTTCAAGACCTCCGCCTGACCAGAGCATTGTGATTAGTAGAGAGCTGGTTATGTGGCTGCTCTCAGGGTGCTTCTGTGTAGCTTCCAGCAGGAGGCAGTATGTTCAAACATACAAGTGGTAGCTCATTGTTTGGATCTTTTGTCGCTTTTGATGATTCCAAAAGCAATCGTGGTGTTAAAACTCAAATTCAGCTTGTTAGCAGTTGCAAATGTACCAGATACAATACTGGAATTTATCAGTTATCTGTAACTTCCGATACATTTTTGGGTGGTTTATCGGTTTATCTTTATCAAAGATAACTTTTCAGTTATCTGATTATCTGTTATCGAAATTTATTTTTTGGTTATCTGTGCCCACCACTGGATATCAGGCAATCTGGCTTCAAGTTCAACTGTAGTTGTAGTTGTTCCATCCAGCGGCCGATCTGACTGGGTTTTTGGGGATTGCTTTTGTTAGTGTCCCTCTTTAGTCTAGTGCATGTTTAATTTCACCCTGTAGGTCACATTCTTGTCATCTGTCTTGTGTGTCCTCACCTGTCTGTCTGGTTTTGTCTTCCTGTTGCACGGTGCACCTGCTGTCCTGTCTGTCCGTGTGTGTGTGCGAAGTGCTGTCCACTTGCTCTTGTCTTCCTGTTGCACGGTGCACTTGCTCTCCTGTCTATCTATTTGCCTGCATGTGTGTTGTGCTGTGCACTTGCTCTTCTGTGTGTGTGTATGTGCACCTGGGTTTTGTCACTAGCCCTTGTTGTCTGCTTTGCATGTTGGGGTTCGAAATCCTCCCATTCCTCCATCCGATCATAGCAGTAGCTGACAGGGATGCCTATAACGTGTTACTTAGTAACGTGTTATGGGCCTTCCTTTCACACCAGAGGTGTTGGAGGCGTCAGAGGCATCAGAGGCGTCATGAATCGGTCTTAAAAAGCATTATTTTCAATGAGACTCATTGCTTTTTAGAGGCGTCAGAAGCGTCGCGTCAAAAGCCGAGCAAAACCGACGCTTCTGATGGGAGCGCGCATTGCTGCTTGTCGACAGGCTGATGTTGTTAAAGTTCAACCCAATCCAACTTTCACTGCTCTGAGCTGTGACGTAGCTTCGCACTGTCCAATAGGAACGACGCGTCGAGCCAAAACACGGAAGACTAGTGGCAGAAACCACTGATCTCTACAAAACAGAAACGTGTCACAGGACTGCTCATTTATAGAGCAGTTTTCTGAAGAAAATTCCTTGGAAATGTTTTTTTTAATCTCAAAATTTCTTATTACTGTTAAAAAAAGAGTTTAGAACACTTGTAATTAAAATACCGTATTTTCTGCACCATAAATCGCACCGGATTATAAGGCGCGGCCTCAATTAGCGGGTACTTAACCCTTACAAAAGGCGCACGCTAAAACATATAGTTTACAAAAAAAAAAAAAGGTCACGGAAGCAAAACGGTGAGTTTATTTGAACTTTTTAACAACTTTGAACTACCGGTATTTAACAATATGGTACTCACATTATTTTCTATTATGGTTCTGTCACAAATCCATCAAAGTCTTCATCTTCTGTGTCTGAATTGAACAGCTGGTCTTCTAGCTGTGGCCACCTCACTTTGTTTCTGCGGAAACTCCGTTCGATCTTTTTAACTTAGCACAGTTCATTTTCTTGTTTCCTCTCGCAGCTGCTCTATTCCCATGAACAACCGCGTAACTGATAGCCTGCAGTTTGAATTGTGCCTCATAAGCATGTCTCTTCGCTGGCGCCATTTTTGGGGGTCCTTAGACACACAAATGTTGTTTTGCAGGATACCTGTAGTATACGGTAACTACCGGAGGAGTGGCGGAGGTAAGTGTACGTACCACGGACTCACGGACTCTTCTCTGATTGTTTATCGCTGGCAGCGTACGTACTCTACGCTACCTAGCGTACGTACTTTACGTGTTACGTAATGTTCTCCAATTGGTTTATCGCTGCCAGGGTACGTACTCTACGCTGCTAGCGTACGTACTTTACGTATTACGTCCTTGTGTCAGCGGGAAATGGTCCGATATTCCGACGGTCAAAGACAACGTCAGTCGTTTTTACAGATTTTGGATTTCAGTGCGCACATAAGGCGCACCGGATTATAGGGCGCATGGCCGATTTTTGTGAAAATTTAAGGCTTTTAGGTGCGCCTTATGGTGCGGAAAATACGGTAGCTAAATAAATAAATAAAAGGTTCTTTAGAAACCTTTCTTCATCTGTAAATTAAAACCACCTGCAACCTTGTACATTCATTTATAGACAAATAAAATAACATGGAAATTTGTACATTTTTAAAGTCTGGTAGATTATTCATATCTCATTTCAACCACAAAACAGACACTGTAATTAAATACAAATGTGTTGTGTGGCTGGGGGGCCTGGCTGCCTTTTTGTTTCTGTCTTTTGTTTTTCCTTCCAGGTGGCTTGCATTTGGGACTGAGTGGCTGTGTAGCTGAGTTTATCAGGACCTCACCCTGATCACCTGCCGCTCGTCAGGACTCACAGCTGTGGTGCATCTACATGGATTGGAACATGGTGGCATTTAAGACTGGAGTACACAGTGTGTATTTGCCAGAGACTCGACCTTGTGACCAGACGGGTGAGATCGTCGTCTCGAGAGCCATCTCATCATCAGTGGATGCAGAGAACGTCCAGGTTTGATGCATGGTGTGTGAAAGAGGAGGGGGTGAGGTCTCACGCTCGTCAGCACACTTCCTGAGGTACGTTAGATTTTGTGACTAACATTTATACAGTCAGTAAATATGGTGTCCCTCACACCTTTATTATATTGAGCTGTATGTAGTCGTTTAATCAGCTTCCACTGCTGTGGAGTTTTGTGAACTGGATGTTCTATGCCTGCAGGGTGGGAAGCTGATTAGTAATTAAGCCAGGAAGTGTTTGCTGTTTGTACACCTTTGAGCATTCTCTCTGTGTGTTGAGTGTGGTGTTATGTGTCGACGCGGATTGAGGAGCGAACCTGCGTCAGACAGGACCCAGCGCTAAAAATAACCAGAAAGCGGTTCCAAACAAAAACTATTTATTATACACCTGTGTTTAAAAGTGTAAAAACATAAAAACCAACGTCCCTCTGGTGGAGTGATCCGCGGCTCGCTCTCCAGCGCCCGCAAGGATTAAAGCCGGCGCTCCTGGACTTCCTACCACCGCCAAACACCCCCCAGGTGGACACGACAAACTGATTCTCTGTGAAGCAAAGAGACGGTGAGGTAAGTCAACAGATACAACTATATCTTCCAATAAACACACGCTGCCAGCAACACACTCAGGTCAGTGTCCTTTTTTTTACTTTATGCAAATGAGCAGCTTCTCACAACAAGTGGAGGATCACTTATCCTTCACGCCACAGCAGTGAGAAGCAAACTGCGCAATTCTCTTTACAATTCCAGTATACTGTGTAACAAAACACCAAGTTACTATCAACAAGTACCTAAACACTTAATTACCTTTCGTGTGTGCTGACAGCATGTGTCCTCACCCCTCCCTGCTTCACGGGCTCGATGTGTCAAACCCAGGCGCGGTCCTCAGCGTCTCACAAACGAACGTCACAAGGTCGATTTCCCGGCAGTTCTGCTTGAATCACACATGACTTAAATGCAGAACGCCATCCAATTATCTGCTTCAGCTGCAAGTCGTCCAGGTTGCACGTGAGCACCGATCACAGGTGCTTTCCATGATGTTGATGAGGGTGAAGACTCTTCAGCCAGCACCTTCTTCACAGACAAATCAGCCCTCATGCCACCTGGAGAGCAAAGAAAAGAAAAGAACACCAAAACATCCAGCCACGCCCCCCCAACACACAACAGTACCCCCCCATCAACGGGAAGCCTCCCGGCGACCGAACAGACCAGGCCCGAGAACAGCCCCTCCCTCCGGGGTCCACGTCAGGAAGCAGACGGCAAGACAGGCACCGCAGCTGGAAGGCCGGCTGGAATCAACAAAAGCCCCAAAACATTCCCCAGAACAAGTCCACTCACACAAAAAAAAAAAACATAAAACCCACCCAAAACCTCCCCAGGGGACCGTCCCATCAAACCCCGGGAGGAAAAGAAAAACTCCCAAACACAAAAACCCAACACAGTCCCACAACACAGTACAAACGCAGATGCATAAAAGAAAAATAACAAACAACACCCCCAGAATGACCTGCAGAGCCCAACCCCCCCCTCAGAAGGCCTTCATTGCCAGTTCCAGGAGGAACAGCCAAAACCGTGATCCCACAAAGGTCCCCAGGTATACATGGAGTGAAACGGTGCCCCCCAGGGGACCGTATCATCAACCCCAGGAGGCACCCTCCCCACAACCCCGGAACCCCAGATCCGGTCACACTTGGCCGGTCGGTCCCAAGCCAATTCCCCCCCAGAGGACCGTCCCATCAACCCTGGAGGCGGAACCCGGAAGGAAACAAAATAAAACCAAAAACCAACCCCCGGAGGACAACCAAAAACAACCCCGGGGGGATATAAAACGACCATAAACCCCGTTGCCCTCCCCGGCACCCCGAAAGACCCCAGGTCCCTCCCAGAGCTCTTTGGCGGCTCTATTTTGGCGAACAGCTCAAAATATTAAGCCGCAGAAGGGAACAGGTAAAAACTAACCCAGCTCCAACCCCAAAGCGCAGCGGAGAACCGGAAATACGTCCGGCGCCCCAACTCGACCATACCCCAGCCACTCGGGAGGGGTGGAATCACCGAAATGGCAAACGGCAACAGATCGGCCCACCCCTCTGACTGAGGCATGTCTCCGCTGCACCAGACCCCGGCAACACCCATGACAATCGGTCCAACGGCTCACCGAGGCTGGAGTGGAACCGGGCCTTAACCAAACCAAAAAGAACGCATCTAACACCCCCCCCCCCCCTAGGTGCAGAGGTCTTCTGAGAATGCTCAGCGTGACCAACCTGCACCACCCCACAACCCACAAGACAAGCGGTCTAAGGGCAAGTGAGGGTGGAGTTAGGAATGTAGAGAAATAAAAACAACAAAACAAAAACGACCGCGCACTTTTATATTTTTCACAGCACTGTTATGTTAATTAAACTCTGTTATCCTTTGTACCGTGCTCTGCTTATTTTATACTGGGTCCTTCAAACGCTGGTCGGTTCTCCGGGCTGCGTCCGACACATAACAAAATGTTTATTATAAATGCAACAGAGATAATTTCAGAATGACTGCAGTGTGATTGTAAAGTAGGATTTCTGTGACATAAACCTCATGATTAATTTTTTTTTTTGAGTCATTTCAACTTGTACTTACATCAAAATTTGTGATTGCCTTTAATGTTGTGATCAGGTGTTGTTGTTGAAGACACTTTTTCTCCAATTTTGAAGAGCAGAGATGTTTTCTTCCGACTGGTCTTCATGGTGTTCATCTCATCAATGGAAGTTTTTGAAGTGCATCTGTATTTAGGTTGTCTGCACAGCAAATGTTCTTGATTGGGACAAATAAAAAATATTTCTTAAAATATAAAGAAACACTACAGTTTATATGTGTGTGTGTGTGTGTGTGTATGTATATATATATATATATATATATATATATATATATATATATATATATATATATATATATATATATATACACTACAGTTTATATATAAATGCCTGTTAAAACTAAGTTATTTAAAGTTGAGCTTTTATGGTCTCCGAAAAAAGCTATAGCTTTATTTGGTCAAAAAAAAAACTGAATCATTTACAAATTAAAGCGTTCACTCAGATCAACTGTGCTAAAAGGCTAAGCTAACGTTAGCCGATCATTAAACCTTCACAGCAGTGCAGTAAACGTCCCGTTTTATTTTTATATTATTCTCACCTTGATAAAGCTGCAGAAGTAAACTCCGCTGGTCAAACTGGGACTTTGCATTTATCTAAAAAGTTGGAGATTTCGGACTGAGTGGGTTTGCTCCATCACCCCGGCTGACTGCCTCGCTCTGCCCAGGGATGATGACTGAACCCCGGCTGCTCGGTGCGGGTCGGCGCACTGTCGCGGTTCGATCGATATCCCACAAAGTCGTCAGTCCTCCCTCGGTCGGTGTCACTCTGAAAAGAAGCTGAAAAAACGTTTCTCCCAGCAGGGTGATGGGAAAATCGTTCTGCTGTGTTTTGGGAGGCGTTGACGCGTCGGGCTGACGCCTCCGGTGTGAAAGGCCCATTACTCTAATCTGACCACTTTTATTAGTAACGAGTAATGGAACGTGTTAAAGTCACTTCTCCAAGTCACTGTGCATTACTATTATTTTTGTATTTTGATACAGTATAAAAAATGAAGGGTGCCTGACAGGTCGATCACAGAGATAGTGTGGGTTGATTGAAGAATTAAAACTGGCCTGTGGGCAGAGCAGCTCCAAGTTGAAAAAACACTGAGCTTTACAAAGACATTTTAAAGATTTTTTTTTTCCTTTAAAACTCTGTGCCACTCTGTGAGTGTCCTTGCTAAAAATAGCGTTAACAACAAATACTAAGAAAATGGTACACTCTAAAAAAGGAACTGCTGTCTCAATGAGAAAAATTGATATCACAATTTACATATATTTTATTTTTTCAATTTAATCTTATAATTCCATATTATTTGATGAATATTGTGATTAAATGCAAAATAATTCAAATTATTACATCACTGGGTTTTATCTACGTATCTCCTCACCATATTTCAGTGAAATATGTTCATTACCTTTTTAGTTATCCTGCCAACTGTAAAAAAAAAAAAACATTACCTCCTTGGTTGAGGTAATTACGAATTTAATATTTGAAGGTGACAGTCAGAATATGTTGTGTGTGCACTCAGTATGTTGCTTGTGTCTTAATGCTGACTGCAAACTATGAGTGTGTGGGGTTTTTTTTAAGGACATTTTGTGCTTTTTTAGGAATCTTCTAAAATTAGATTATATGGTATGTAAGGGGAAAGGCGTGATAGCATGCAATACTGTGTGACACACGAGAAAGCCCAGCACAAACATCAGCCTTCTTGCATGCATGGAGACAAATCAAAGGAACACTGCGCTCGGCTTTGACTGCCTTCATGAATTATGATTTTTCTGCAAATACCAGGTTATTTGCTTTGTGTGATGCTTTGGGGAAAAACAGAACGCACACTGCCATGGACCTTGTACAGGTCAACGTGACTGAAGTTAGAAGCCGACAATGACATATTCATGGGAGGTCCAGGGGCAACCTCACACAAACGCGTGAAAAATCAGTCACAACAGCAGAACCAATTTAGTCAGAAAACAAAGGCATGAAAAAAAGTGCTTGGAGTCTAAAGAAGAAGCAGATAAAAAAAAAAAAAAAAAACTTTTGGGTTGCATTACTTTGACCTGTGAATAAATGAACTGACAGTTGTGCCTGCACATGTTGTTTTTTCCCGCACAGTTATATTTTCATTGTTTTTATCTCCTCCTAACCCATGAATGCCCACAAATGTAGTTTGAGAAATCCATTTCTCCCAGTGTCATGTATTACCTGGAGTCACGGCGTGCTGTTGGCGTGGGATAAAATGATACAGTCATGCAGTCAGACATGAGATTACTGAGATTACATTCAGATGAAAGGAAACAGTTCAGTATTGCCCTCAGTGTGCTTGCACATTGAATCCTGTCATCTTTGCGAACAACCAGTTTTCCTTTAAAATGTTGCAATTATAATAATATGATGATATTTTATCACAGAGAAAAATGTTTAACTATTGCTAAATCTAATGTACAATTCACAGTTTCCTCCTGGATCGACTGCTACGCTCAGTGCAAATATCCCGACACCTCAGTTTGTTTGGTTTGCAGTGAGCGCGTTCCAGACAAGCTTCAGTCAGTTTCTCTTCCTGAAATATTGCTGGATTGATGATTGCTGAAGATCATTTTCTGAGCTGCTCATCTGTGAATTGGCTCATATCCAGTGTGAGCTTTGTTTTCCGTCCCAGAGAAACGCTGGATCCAAATCAGCGGGATAGAAACAGAAGCTTTCCTTACCTGAGTGACAGGATTCTGCCTTCTTCAGTCAGATTAAAGTGGAGTTTTAGAAGATGGCCTAAAGGACCAGTATCCCTTTAGATTTTTGATTCAGTCACTGACATCTTGGGTGCGGATTAAAAACCACATAACACCAGAAATAACATACTTTTTTTTTTTTTTTTTTTTACAAGTGCAAGGTTTGCAAATTAACAAAAACTAGTGCAAAAACAAAACCCTTACAATGAAAATAAAGTATGCAATTGAAGAGAAAAGATTTTGTAATTGATTATTATATTTAAGATTTAGTGCCATCTAGTGACAATGTTGCAGACTGCATTACAGTGCAGCCAGTCACAATTTTATTTAGTTTCACATTTTCACTTCTTTGGTGATGAGAAGTCATTCAAGTCCAGACTAACGACTCATCTCTTCTTGCTCTCTTAATGGCTAGCATACCAGTGTTGTGTGGAATTATATTTCCTCTCCTTGTAAATGCTATTGTTACAGCCTCACTATATCTAAATTCTTGATCTGTTAATGAAGCACAGGACTAGCTGCAGGTGACCACTTTAGTCATTTTTTCTGCTTCCATGTTGAATTACTGGGAAGTCTTAAGCCCTTTCACACTGGGCCTACGTAGAGTTGCATTGTATCTCGTAAACAGGAATGGCTGTGTAAGTTGCACGCAGGGAAGAAGAAACTACAAACCTTGCACGCAGTGGGGAGAAGCTTGGCTCCATGACACTGTTTTTACAGACTGCCTGGACATGCAGGTGGATTTGATACATTGGAAAAGTCAGAATATATTATTTCCAGGAGTTAATGGACTTTATTTAATGTGCCACAATCGAGAGAACATGAGGAGGTGAAAGAAAGCTGCAGCCGGTGATCGCGCGTGTGATCTGTCCATGAGGAGTGGACAGTGGACCTCTCACTGGTAATCAGTCCATGAGGAGTGGATGTGGAAGTGAACATGTCCTCTTGCTGGCGATCTGTCCATAAGGAGTTAGCGGATGTTGAAGCTTGGCTGGCCCGCCTCGTTGTCTTCCGTGGTTTTGAAGTGTCATTGCCAGAAAAGTTCAAGATTCAAGATTCAAACAGCTTTATTGATCCCTAAAAGGGCAATTCATTCTTCACACCCGATTACCTCAGACAAAAATATAGCAATTAATTCACAATTATTCCTAGCTGAACATAATAATGGCACACATCAGAATTAAAACAACTGCACATATACATTTGATTGTTTATGCTTCATGTGTGCAGATGAGATGAGTTTGTATCAGTTTTTGTCAGTGTGTGCATAATGTGTGGAGTTGCCTTGATAACATCAGACTGTAGGGGAGGGCAGATTGATAAGAGGGGTAGCCGAATGGTTCACCAAGGCCGCAGTGATTCTTCTGGAGGAAAACAAGCGGGGTGTTTTGACCTTCAGAGGCTGATAAGCTTGCCATGTTTAGGGTTAAGCAGAGAAACACAGGAATTCCATTTACAGCTCCTCTGACCGACCAAATCCAATTTATGAGTATTCCCTGGTCTCCGACATCTTCCTTTGCGAGGTGGACATTTACTCCAAGATGTTTTCCAACTTATGTCTGAGTTCAAGGGTTAACGCATTCTAAGAATGTACCACCTTGCCCAACTCATTAATCATGAGGTGAGGGGTTGTGATTCTGGTAGCGGCCGTCTTGCCAATTCTCCTGTTGTGAAAGTGTGAGAGCACGGACCCACAACAGGGGGCGCAAATGAACGGACAATGGATAAAGCCAAATACAACACTTTACTGTTGTGAAAGTGCACAACAACAACAGATTACAATATTAGATAAGCTCAAATACAAAATGTCATGTGGGCAGGCTCGAAGATAGGAGACGTCAGTCCGAAGTCGAACCGGAACCACACGATTTCCTCCGCCACCGAACCCCAGAAATACTGGAGCCGCCAAGTCCCGAACTCCCAGGTGGCCACTGCCTCCGCGTGTCGGATCTGGTACTGCTGGCGATGAGCAAACACAGAAGTGGGTGCGTGTGCACCCAGCAACACGTATGGTGGGAAACCACCTCCACCTCTCGTCGAAAAAAGGAACAGAATAAATGTTGTCCAATTCACACAAGCAACAGTTATTCAAAAACACAGTCAGCTGAGAAGTTACCTCTTTGGTAGAGCGATATCTCGGCAATGAGGTGGAGATGCCGTCTTGCTGATATACCACTGTCGATCCGATGATTGATGACAGCTGTCGCCGGTGATAAGTGACAGCTGTCACCCCGGCTGCTCCTGTGAGGCGGCAGCGCCCTCTGGTGCCTGGAGCCCGCACTCCAGGCAGGGCGCCCTCTGGTGTTGGTGGGCCAGCAGTACCTCCTCTTCAGCGGCCCACACAACATCTCCGGTAGGTCAGGGCAGCAAATAAACCAATAAGCACCAGCCCTCCCACTATAAAACCAAATACAAATAAATCTTAAACACCCTCCACAGAGAGTGGTACCAAGTACGCAATGCACCACTTCTCCCAGGTGCAGGGTAGGTTCCATCTGGGCACGCAGGGTCCCCCAGCCCTGATTTCCTTGTTGAAAAATGGTGTCAGTAGTGTTCAGAGACCAGCTGATCAATTCCATGGTTATTCCAAATATAGTTTGAAGAATTCACAGTCCAGTGAAGTAGGGACTTTGAAGGTTGGAGCAGAGATAGAGGAGAGAGGAGGAGATGCGACCGCCCTTGCCGGAGTCCCAAGGCTTCAGCGGAATGAATAAAATCTAGCAATGCAGGTATGCACTGATAAAAAACCTAAAAGGATTTTTGGCCCTGGCGTAGGGTTGTGTACAATTGCGGAGGCATGGTGTACAGTAACTCAGTGTTGTGTAGACTTGTGTGGACCACTGCATCCACGCACTGCGCCGAACGTCAGCAAAAAAAATTTAAACATGTTTAATTTTTTGCGTCCATTTCATGGACCCCTTTGCCTCCCTCACAGAATTACCACGCCGGGCTGCATAAGCTTGGTGTAGCCGATATGTGGCATTACTCAACTCTAAGTTGGCCTGGTTTGAGAGGGTCTTTAGGTGCAGTCATTTCCAACCGATTCTTCTGTTTCTCTCTGTCCAAGGTGCTGTTGCCGGGATTGCAGAGGATGGCGCTGCTTCTTGAGAACCAGACTAACCTGGCATTGGTATTTGACCTTTGCTATTACATTCAAGAGCTCACAGTGGAGACTCTGCACCAAGATAGACCATTTGTATCTAAATAATGGACTCTGTTATTTTCTTCATCTTTTGTTAGAACCTTGTAACTGTAAGAATGAGTTTGGTCTGCTTAATGGTACCTCCTCAAATACGCCAGCGGGAGTTTTTCTTTGTTGCCTGCTTGTTTGGGGGGTGGTAAGGTGTGAAACACCTTGAGGCAGCATTGTTGTGATTTGGCGCTATAAATAAATTGAATTGAGAACTTGTGCTCCCTTCCCTTGCTTTGTCATAAGCAATATGCTACAAAAAAAATGAGGGGTATTAAAATTATTAGCCTGCCCTAGCAACAAGTAGACAATGTACAGGGGAGCAACCACTGATTCCTGTTCTTTTTCGTTCATGGTTCTGGCCTCATTTCAAAATTTAAAAGAGTAATTATTATCCTGCTCTCATGTAGATATGAATTCCTCATTCTATGCTTATGAAAACACATGGATTAACTGTTGCATTTAACTATACTGGTGTTGATTTTGTCAGCCGTTTTTTTAAATTGAGTCTTAGTCTTTTGTCACGTCCTTTTTAGTTTTAGTCATATTTCATCATTCATGTACCATTTTTATTTAGTCATGTTTTAGTCAAATAAATGTCTGTTAATTTTAGTCTAGTTTTTGTCAATAGAGAACTCAGTGCATTTTAGTGTCATTTCAGTCAAGACATTTTGGTCTTTTTGATAAAAACAGATTATTTCTGATTACATTTCAGTCAGTATAGTGTTTCACATATCCCAAATAATGAATGTTGTCATTACCTGACAAAACAGAGTTGTTGAATTATTGAAGGTTTGTGGTGTTTTTCCCCCGATATTTTAAATCTGCAAGCCTTCCTGCCAGATACAATTAGACAATCAGTTTTCTTGAGCAAGTTATAGGCTTCTGTGGCTGCAACTGGAGAAATTACGCATAGTGCAAGTTTAGAATTTTGCATCACCAGTTATACAGCTTCATGATGAAGTGGTACAGAGAATGATTTTATTAAAAAAAGAATGAAAGAAAATATGAAAGTTCAGCTACAATTTGCCAGAAGGCTCTACTCTATGAAGCTATGAGCAGTGATGGAAAATTCAAAAGTTGCACTATGCGTAATTACTCCAGTCGCAGCCACAGAAGCCTATAACTTGCTCAGGGTTGTTTCACTGTGAGTTTAAAGGAAGAATTTTAGAAATTTTAATATAACAAGCCTGAATTTTTGTTTTGGTTTTTGATGTCCTAAAAAAAAAAAAATTTAAACATGTAAAAGCTCAAGGGGGCAATTATTTTTTCCACAGCATTGTATGTTAAAGGATTAGTAACAGAGCATGAGGTCTGTACAGGAAAATATCAGACCGAGGTGTAAGTACGGACCAAGCATTAGCATATATATATATATATATATATATATATATATATATATATATATATATATATATATATATATATATATATATATATATATATATATCATACTCTGCAGATTACAGATTACAAGTTGCGACTGGTGAAATATGCATCCCAAAACGGTAATCGAGCAGCAGAGAGAGAGTTTGGAGTGAGTGAGAAACTTGTGAGGGACTGGAGGAAAGCGGAGGTTACTCTAACCACCATGAAAAAACAAAAAAAGCTAATCACAGGCTAAAAGCTAGATGGCCACAGCTAGAGGAACGAGTCCGCACATGGGTGCTCGAACAACGTGCGACCGGGGGAGGGTTGTCAACACTGTATGTCCCTGCGACTTATAGTCCAGTGCGACTTATTTATGGTTTATTTTTCTTTATACTGGATATAGTGGCTGGTGCGACTTATACTCCGGAAAAGATTTTTTGAGCTTTCTGGTTTGAAACCAATGGGATACACGTTTCGGACCAATTGTCATGGTACCTGGTCAGATGGGAAAATATCGGACCGGAAATCAGCCAGTCAGAGCGCGTGTTTAAGTGTCTTGTTTAAAGTGTCTTTCCTTGTCAGTCTTTTCTGTGTGACCATCAAAGCTTGCGCATATCTTCTTTATTTAATTCTACTTTCACACTTGTTTGTGTCTCTAAATGTGCATGTAGTTGTTCTATATGCAGCATTGTAAAAAGTATTTTAAATGAGAACCCCACTCATGAAAGTCAAGTGAAGTTTTCTGTTTTTCACATTAATATTTTTGTGTTCTCCTCTGCACCCTTTCCAGAAACGGTGAGCCAAGTACATGGCAGGAGAGCAGAACCGTGGAGCCAACTGACAGCTGAGAAGTAAAATGGGCTGTAACATATGTAGGTCATGATGAGATATTTGAGATATTTTTGAGAAACACAAAATAGAACAAGGAATTTTACAGAAAGTGACAAATTTTAGATGCCAAAGAAACCCGAAGCCGTAACAAATTATATATAATTTTAAATACAATACCATTATCTCAAATATGCTGATTTTGTGGGAAAGCTGCTCAATTGTCAAGATCCCAGACAGAAATAGATAGATTGCTTTCTACAATCGATGACATTTGAAAGAATACATTTGATCATGAACAAGATATCACAGTAAAATAAACAAATAAACCCCAAAACAAACAAACAAAAACTATAAGACATCACAGTAAAACAAACAAATAAACCCCAAGACAAAAAAAAAAAAAAAAAAAAGACATCACAGTCCCAGCCACAATTATTGGCACCCACAAATTTCAAATAAAGAGTTTAATATAACACAATTCTAAAATAAGTATTAATGACTAAGATCCTATTGTCTTACGTGTTCAATAAAGCCCCTCTGTCAATCAATCAATCATAAACAATGTTTACGTTTTGAACGGGAGTTGTGCGCCACTCAAGGTATATTTTTATCACCCTCTGTGCATTTGCAGATATTAATGAGACAAATTAATTCCAAAGGAAGTTAACTTTGAATTAGTGGAAGCTAGCTTGCACACTAACATCTGCAAAATGTCTTGTAAATGACTTCAGAGGTGTTATCAGGTTATAAAAAACAGATTTTTCAGTTTTAGAAGTGTTTATTTCTCGCTAGCATTTACATATTATATGTCAAAGAGGATATATTTACACACAAATGAAAGAGAGTTTTGCAGCTATCTACCAGCCTGTGATGTCACCACGATAATGTCTGCGAAATGTCTTGTAAATAAGTTCAGAGGTGTTATTAGGTTCCAAAAAAAGCATTTTCAGTTTTAGAAGTTTTAATTTCTCGCTAGCTTTTACATAATATATGCGAAGCATGTATATAAACACACAAAACGAAGTGATTTTGGAGAGACCAGCAACTGACGTCGCGGTGCAGCTCTACTCTGATTGGCTGTCATGCCCGCCGCTGAAAACCAAAACAGAACAGATTGAAACAGAATGTGACTTTTTTTAACCTCTTAAAATAGGTCAAGGTTAGCCATCTTTGAATAGGTCCAAGGTCTGTGTCCCAAGAATGTTCCCTGTGAACTTGAAGACCCTGGCAGTAATAGGACTGGACCTATGCTGAGCACAGACAAACGGATGAAAAGCCTTCACAATACCCAATGGCCATATTTGATGGCCTCAGGTAAAAATGTGTTTTAAAAAATCACTGCAAATGATCCAGTTCGGTATAATCCGAATATTTAATAAAACATCCAAAGTAACTGAACAACAACAAAACAAATGCTTTGATATAATGAAATAAGACAATACACATTAAATTTAAGTGTGACACATTTGTTAACCCATGGACGGACAAATAAGCACAAATATTCTGTGTATTTAGATGACGTGGGAGTTGACCATGGAAACCACCAACAGTGTTGGAGCTATGCTATGTTCCCTTTTGTACTAGGTGCAGCTAAAGGCCCTTAATATTATTCCACAACTTGATCTATGTGACCCACATACCCATCTGTTTGATGTACAAATTTACAACACAAACAAGACATGTACATGTTCTTGCACACACCCTGCGCTGACTGTAGATGTACATTCACTTGTGTTTTATTATGTTTCAACACCAGAGGTGACAAATTAACTGGAATGCTTCAGATAATTTCTGTAATCCATCCCACATCCAGTAACCATTCAGCATGTGGCAGACACATCTATAGGATATTACAGTATATAGGCAAAGCAAAGTTGCTTTTTCATATTGTCAGGGGCATCACAGTTCACCAGATATGAAAGGGGTTGTCTATATTATATATTATTTAAATTTAGTGACTTACCAGATAATAGCATTTATTGTTTTTGAGTTATTGCTTACACAACTGATGGACTAAGTCACCCACACACTCTCTCACTCACCCACTCATCTACATTTAGGCTCTCCAAGCTTTATGCCGTTGCCAACATAGGGAAATGTATATACGCACTGAAGTCTTGCATTTTCTGTCAGAGATGTTACTTCCACTTCATCGTTGCCATCCTCATCAGATTCATCATAACTATGCATTGTGTCCAGTAATATTTCTGCCACACTTGCACACATCTATCTGCACGGTTCATTGTTTTGCAGTTACTGCTGCAGTATGCCAGATCCATTACAGTCTCTGGAGCAGGATGAAGGCTCATCCAGTGGATGGCTAGCTCACCATCTTCCATTTTCCATCCGTGCCCATCGGGGACTGGCATATCTGGATCTGCTTCTCGGCTCATTTTGTAAATGCCTGAAACTACAGAGAGGAAAAACAAAACATAGTCATCAATTGTTCTCATGTTAGTCGGTCCTATATGCTGCAATGAAAGTGTTAAACAGTAACCTAAAGCTTTAATTAATCCTCTTCATGAAATGATGTGATATATGAAGTTATATTTTTGAAGCATGTATTTTAATATCGTTAAACAGTACACATAACAAAAATTGTCCAAAGGTACAGCAATTTAAAATTAAGTTTCCCAAGAATTACAATTGTCATACATTTTCTACAATTACAATACATTTGCAGGAAATCTACGAGTTCTGTGAGAAAAGTAACAAACCTTTTTATTTTTTTCAAAAACTATATGGATTTGAATCACGTGCGATTACATCAGCCAAGCTTGAACCCTCGTCACATGCGTGAGTTTTTCCACGCCTGTCGGTTGCGTCATTCGACTGTGGCAGTGGTGGGCACACTTCCGATAATCCGATAACAGATAATTATCGAAGATAATGTTTTCATTATCGGATTGTCTTTTTAGATAAATTTAAAAACCATCATCGGACTAATTATCTTCCGATGAATTACTGTCCGTAAACTTTTAGACCGATAACGTACTAAACTAAGCTGAACAGTGAAAAACATTTTTAAAACTGTTAAAGCTGTTGAGACCTACCTGTTAAAAGTTTCCTAATAAGCATGTTGTTCTATCCTCTGCAATCAGAAACCACTCTATCGTCTGTAAGCAAAGGAGAACTGGTGACCCCCCCCCCCCCCAAAAAAATCATTTCCTTTAACACCATACTGATATAATCGCAATGTCACCAAGTCATCCAGAGGCATACATGTTTAACTTATGGTTCAAATTTTAACCACTCATTTTAGACAAGTTATTTAAAATTATTGTCATGTCTGAAGTTTATAAAGTGAAAATATCAGATATATGTTTTCGTTTTAAAGCAATGTGCTAATTTTTAAGGTTTTGTGAGCACATGCTGTGCCAGGCAGCAATGCATTATGGGTAGCATAAAG
Source organism: Thalassophryne amazonica (assembly GCF_902500255.1). Lineage (NCBI taxonomy): Eukaryota > Metazoa > Chordata > Actinopteri > Batrachoidiformes > Batrachoididae > Thalassophryne > Thalassophryne amazonica. The sequence continues at coordinate 58,074,936 of NC_047105.1, read as the reverse complement.
TAATCTCAGACGTTCACGACAGGACAAATGCATTTCAGACACTCTGTTCAGGGTCCACAGATAACAGCATTAAACTCTAGTGCCTAAAACTCTCGTGAATATATTCTCTGGGTTTATAGACGTTAGTGTATTTGCGTTTGATAAATTCCACGCATCTTAAATGTAGCAGACATGGATTATCTGGAATTTTGTTTGACATTTTTTCAAGGCCGCTACTGCCATCTACTGGCCAGGAGTGTTCATGGCAGTATTAAACGTCTGGGTACATGGCTGCTCTCAAAGTCTTGGTATTGTCCATTGTCCAGGCGGTTTTTGTGTGCATATATTTGTTAACTTTGTATTCTAAACTACGGTTAGAAGTAATTCCGACTCCTTATCGGTCCACACGAACGAGGTTGGCGCCATGTTTTTAGTTTTTGTGGAAGTGACGACAAGAGAATAAGGCTCCTGATTGGATAGAATTTTAATCAGTACCACCACCCAAAGGTTTGGCAGACTAATTACAACACATTTATACGGTTCGATGTGGATGGATATTTTTTTTTAAACGACGTAGTGTGGATGAAGTTTTTTCCCCAAACTGAAAGGGTTGCTTTTTTGTGCTGTTAAAATAAATATTTGTGCTGTTATGGTTTTTACGTCTTATTTTTCATACGTGCGATGCCAAGCAGCCCCCCTCCATGTCCAAATCTCAGCCAACTGGTCTCTTATAATTTGTGCAGGTGTCGCAGACTGAATGGCTCCCCCCTACAGATCCCCCCCCGCCTTCACTGCACTGGCGTCATTTCAGAGCATCAGCAGTGATTCACCGATTATCATCTCGTTTCTGCCTAAAACTGCAGTCCAGTCATTATCCTCAGTGGGGCAAATAAGTATTTGATCACCTACCAACCGGCAAGAATTCTGGCTCTCACAGACCTGTTAATTTTTCTTTAAGAAGCCCTCTTATTCTGCACTCTTTACCTGTATCAATTGCACCTGTTTGAACTTGTTACCTGTATAAAAGACACCTGTACACACACTCAATCAATCACACTCCAACCTATCCATCATGGCCAACACCAAAGAGCTGTCTAAGGACACCAGGGACAAAATTTTAGACCTGTATAAGGCTGAGATGGGCTACAGGACAACACACAAGCATCTTGGTGAGAAGGCAACAACTGTTGGTGTAATTATTAGAAAATGGAAGAAACACAAGATGACTGTCAGTCTTCCTCAGTCTGGGGCTCCATGAAAGACCTCGCCTTGTGGTGTAAGGATGATTCTGAGAAAGCTCAAAACACACGGGAAGACCTGGTCAATGACCTGAAGAGAGCTGGGACCACAGTCAAAGATTACTTTAGTAACACACTACGCTGTCATGGTTTAAAATCCTGCAGGGCACACAAGGTCCCCCTGCTCAAGCCAGCACATGTTCAGACCCATTTGAACTTCGCCAGTGAACATCTGGATGATCCAGAGGAGGCATGGGAGAAGGTCATGTCGTCAGATGAGACTAAAATAGAGTTTTTTTGGTATTAACTCCGCTAGACATGTTTGGAGGATGAGAACAACCCCAAGAACACCATCCCAACCGTGAAGCATGCGGGTGGAAACATCATGCTCTGGGGGTGCTCTTCTGCAAAAGGGACAGGATGACTGCACCGTATTGAAGGGAGGATAGATGGGCTCATGTACTGTGACATTTTGGCAAACAACCTTTCCCTCAGTAAGAGCATTGAAGATGGGTCGTGGCTTGGTCCTCAGCATGACAATGACCCCAAACACACAGCCAGGGCAACTAAAGAGTGACTCCGTAAGAAGCATTTCAAGGTCCTGGAGTGGCCTGGCCAGTCTCCAGACCTGCACTGAATAGAATATCTTTGGAGGGAGCTGAGACTCGAAACCTGAAAGATAAGATCTAAGATCTGGAGAAGATCTGTATGGAGGAGTAGACCAAAATCCCTACTGTAGTGTCCAATGTTCCATGACAGTTGGCCTCGGACTACTTGATGGTACAACATACATACCTGAAAAACTGAAGGTCTTCTGCTCCAAACGGTGACAGGCGTCATGAAAAATTCTGTTCTTTGCTTATCATGCAGACACAAGACACAGGCAGTATGAGGTTTTGATATAACACATACCGTTCAGATGAACAATGTGACCTGCATGTCACCTGCATACAAATGTTAAATACAACACTCTTCATCCAAATCACGTAACTGTACTGATCCACGCAATAGGGCTAGACCTGCCTACCTGGGGGCCGTTGAGCACAGGTTCAAAAACGTAGGTGGGGCGCTATGTTAGGGCTCTTGTATTCAACTCCGGGCGAGCATTTACAGCAAGAGTCCAGCACAGTCGTAATGACTATCTGTTCATTCCATGAAGGTATCTTTTCAATACAACATCTGGTTTTGAAGTCCGTATCCTGTCAGTCTCTGAGTCTTCAACTTCGCTCACCAAATAAAATTACTGGGAGGGGATCTACCAGGCAAGAAAATCCCCTACAAATCCAGCATGGTGTAGCTTTAAGCTTCCACATAGAAGCTGATGTATTGATCTTGTTTGTGCTGTGATTTGTTCTTTCAGTTTGTTATGAATCACCAAAGTGTGCAGAACAGAGCTGAAAATGGTGCTTCTGCTGATGACCAGTGGGTGCCTATAAACTGTCCTGATGTCTGATGTTTGTAAACTTCATGAAAACTTTAACAATTGGGTGAAGTATAAATCGTGTTTTTCAGTCTTTTGTAAGTCTAATGGTATTATTTTATCTCATGCGTCAGCCCTTTCCATGGCAGAAATCATGCTGTGAATGAATTTCTTCAGCATTCTGCAGCAATAAGTGTGCCTTACTCTGCAGATATGTGACACGGACCTGCACACACCACAGATTTACTTTAAAATATATGAAAAAACCTCCACCACCCTCCTAATGCATCTCAAGCCTTTGTTTTATCGACAAAACCTCCCTGTGCAGTCATTGTGGAGTCTATAATAAAAATGCATCAGATGCTTCTCCCTGTCCTCAGCACAACGTCACTCAGGGGACGGCATGTAGACCTTTATGAGGGCTAATGACCCACGGCTTTTCAAGTCCCACAACCATCAGCATAATTAAGTTCAGTGTCTGTGTGCAACCTTTCGTTTATGTGCCCTTGAAAGCAAAAATGGCAGGTGATATTGACAAACGTACAGACAGCTCTCACTTGGAAGACTGACAACGTGTTTTTCAGGTGATGTTCCCAACAGCGCGAGTTATAATTCCATTACATTTATAAAATCAAAAAGTGTACACCTGCGTCAAAGACTGTTTTATCTGCTGACTGTACAAGCCGAACCAAAGTCGCATTAAAGACAAAATGACGGCACTAACATGGTTAGGATGAACTGAAACACAACACAGTACAGTTCTTAGCAGATTTAGTTTGAAATCACACCGTAAGAAATAATTAGCATATAATCAGTGGTGGGCACAGATAACCAAAAAATTAACTTCAATAACAGATAAGCAGATAACTGAAAAGTTATCTTTGATAAAGATAAAACAATAAACCACCAAAAATGTATCAGAAGTTACAGATAACCAATACATTCCAGTATTGTCTCTGGTACATTTGCAACTACTAATAAACTGAATTTGAGTTTTAACACCACGATCGCTTCTGCTAACAACAAAAGTGACAACAGACCCAAACAATGAGCTACCACTTCTGTCTTTGAACATCTTGCCTCCTGCTGGAAGTTCTTGTTTGCCACATGGTTTCCAGCACAGACACAAGCTAAGTGCAGCCACAAAGCCCAGCTCTCTACCTAATCACAATGCCTCCGCCAGAGGTCTTGGAAAATAAAGCAGTGCTGACTTATGGTTTTAATTTATAAATAACATTAATACCAATAGTATAACTCCATTAATGTCAATTCTGTCATTTGTACAAAGTTAAAATATAACATATACTCAACAAAAATATAAATGCAACACTTTTGGTTTTGCTCCCATTTTGTATGAGATGAACTCAAAGATCTAAAACTTTTTCCACATACACAATATCACCATTTCCCTCAAATATTGTTCACAAACCAGTCGAAATCTGTGATAGTGAGCACTTCTCCTTTTCTGAGATAATCCATCCCACCTCACAGGTGTGCCATACCAAGATGCTGATTAGACACCATGATTAGTGCACAGGTGTGCCTTAGACTGCCCACAATAAAAGGCCACTCTGAAAGGTGCAGTTTTGTTTTATTGGGGGGGGATACCAGTCAGTATCTGGTGTGACCACCATATGCCTCATGCAGTGCAACCCATCTCCTTCGCATCATCCGTGAAGAGAACACCTCACCAACGTGCCAAACGGCAGCGAATGTGAGCATTTGCCCACTCAAATCGGTTACGACGACGAACTGGAGTCAGGTCGAGACCCCGATGAGGACGGCGAGCATGCAGATGAGCTTCCCTGAGACGGTTTCTGACAGTTTGTGCAGAAATTCTTTGGTTATGCAAACCGATTGTTCCAGCAACTGTCCGAGTGGCTGGTCTCAGACGATCTTGGAGGTGAACATGCTGGATGTGGAGGTCCTGGGCTGGTGTGGTTACACATGGTCTGCGGTTGTGAGGCTGGTTGGATGTAGTGCCAAATTCTCTGAAACGCCTTTGGAGACGGCTTATGGTAGAGAAATGAACATTCAATACACGAGCAACAGCTCTGGTTGACATTCCTGCTGTCAGCATGCCAATTGCACGCTCCCTCAAATCTTGCGACATCTGTGGCATTGTGCTGTGTGATAAAACTGCATCTTTCAGAGTGGCCTTTTATTGTGGACAGTCTAAGGCACACTTGTGCACTAATCATGGTGTCTAATCAGCATCTTGATATGGCACACCTGTGAGGTGGGATGGATTATCTCAGCAAAGGAGAAGTGCTCACTATCACAGATTTAGACTGGTTTGTGAACAATATTTGAGAGAAATGGTGATATTGTATATGTGGAAAAAGTTTTAGATCTTTGAGTTCATCGCATACAAAATGGGAGCAAAACCAAAAGTGTTGCGTTTATATTTTTGTTGAGTGTATATCTTTTAATGTTGAATAATGCACTAATTCTGAGGTTTTGTAACAAACACAGACAGATCGCAAAGGATTCTGGGTAAAATGTGCCTCTGCTAAACACTGATTGGTTCAGTCATTCATTATGTAAACCAACATGTTAATGTGACGTGTGTCGTGTGTTGGTGTTTACAGATAAATGTGCTTTTGTAAAATATTCCATTTTTTTATTTGTAAAAACAGGCATTTTTACGGAGCCCTGGAAGTGTTATTGCAAAATGTTTTACATGTGGAAAGAATGTGCACACATTTTATGATATTGTAAAATGTGCACTCAATATTGTCTTGACACATAAATGTTGGCTATTTGCCCTATTGACGTTTCAAATCCCGTAAAACCTCGGAGAGGTCACCGCACTGCAAGATCTCAGTAACACTGAGAACTGCATTGAGACGCTCTGATCACGCTGTACTTTAACCGCTGCACACAGACAACACCAGTAACATCACAACATAAAACTATTTTTATATTGTGCCTAAAACTCTCGTGAATATATTCTCTGGGTTTATAGACGTTGTTATTGTTTATTTTATGTAAACATGCGAGAATCACAGGCTGTCTCTCCGTTATTTTTAATGGGCGCTGCTGTGAGCTACAATCGCTTCCTGATCATGTTCTGGAGGAAAGTGAAGTTTGCTCTTTAACGTCTTCATTATTTTTATTTACAACACTGTTTGTCCTCTTTGTTTTGTTTGTAATATATATAATATGTTTGAAATTTGGTTTGCGTTTATTGAATTCCACACAGATTAAATGTAACAGACACGGATTATTTGTTATAATTGTTTTAGCAAGTTTTCAGGGTATCATGCAGCAGTGTCTTATTAACGTGACGAAAAGCATAAAAAATTACATTTTTGTAGTATAATATTAATTTACAACTGTCATCGTGTTGATTCTCTATATGTTGTTGTCAACTGCAGTGACTCTCTGGCACGCAAGGGATTATGGGATACGTCAATGGGGGAATGAACACTACTGGCCAGTAGATGGCAGTAGAGACCTTGAAAACTTGCCAAAACAAAATTCCAGATAATCCGTATCTGCTACATTTAAGATGCGTGGAATTTAATAAACACAGACACAATAACAACGTCTATAAACCCAGAGAATATATTCACGAGAATTTTAGGCACTAGGGTTTAATGCTGCTGTCCGTAGAGCCTGATCAGAGTGTCTGAAATGCATTTCTCATGTCGTGAATGTACTGAGATTACCTTATCCTACCCATAATGCACTGCTGGGCACAGCATATATATCCACACTAAAATCTTAAAAATTAGCACATTACTTTAAAACTAAAACATATATCTGATATTTTCACTTTATAAAACTTCAGACATGACATTAATTTAAATAACTTGTCCAATATTAGTTTTTTAAAAGTTGAACCATAAGTTAAAAATGTATGCCTCTGGATGACTTGGGTGATATTGCCCACGTATCAGTATGGGGTTAAGAAAAATGAGTTTTTATTTTTTTTGGGGACCACTTGTCCTTTGTCTACAGAGGATAGAGTGGTTTCTTCTTAAAGCAGCTCTTCTCTGTTTTGCAGTGGGTAGAACTACACATCAGCTATGAAACATTTAACAGGTAGGTGCTCAACTGATTTTAAGTTTTATAAATATTTGTAGCTGTTCAATTTTATTTACCACGTTATCGGTCTAAAAATTATTGGACAAAAATTTGCATCTTGTACTGACTTATGGTTTGGTGTAAATAAAATGAATACTGACAGAATAACTCCATTAATGTTAATTCTGTCATTTGTGCAAAGCTATGTCATATCTATTAATGTTGAATAATGCACTAATTCTGAAGCTGGCATTCTGGGTAAAATGTGCCTCCGGGGGCAATACTGCCATGAACACTACTGGCCAGTGGATGGCAGTAGAGACCTTGAAAACTTGGCAAAACAAAATTCTAGATAATCTGTGTCTGCTACTCTGCTACATTTAAGATGCGTGGAATTTAATAAACGCAAACACAATAACAACATCTATAAACCCAGAGAATATATTCACGAGAGTTTTAGGCACTAGAGTTTAATGCTGTTGTCCGTGGAGCCTGATCAGAGTGTGTCAAATGCATTTCTCATGTCGTGAATGTACTGAGATTACCCTATATCCATAATGCACCTGGACACAGCATGTCCACACTAAAACCTTAAAAATTAGTGCATTAGTTTAAAAGTAAAACATATATCTGATATTTTCACTTTATAAAACTTCAGACGTGACGTTAATTTAAATAACTTGTCCGAAATTAGTTTGGTTAAAATTTGAACCATAAGTTAAAAATGTATGCTTCTGGATGACTTGGGTGATATTGCCGTCATATCAGTATGGGGTTAAAAGAAATGAGTTTTTTGTTTGTGTGACCAGTTGTCCTTTGTTTGCAGAGGATAGAGCAGTTTCTTCTATAAGCAGCTCTCCTCTGTTTGCAGAGAGTAGAACTACAAATCTGCTACAAAACATTTAACAGGTAGGTGCTCAACTGATTCTAAATTTTATGAGTTTATAGCTGTTCAGCATTGTTTACCATGTTAACGGTCTAAAAATTATCGGACAAAAATTTATCGGAAGGTAATTAGTCCAATAATGGTTTTCAAAGTTATCTGAAAAGATAATCCGATAGTCTCTACGTTTACATGCCGCTAATATTTGGGATAAGGTCAATATTCCGGTTTCTGAATAAATGGTAAATGGTAAATGGACTGCATCTATGTAGCACTTTTCCATCTGCATCAGATGCTCAAAGCGCTTTACAATTATGCCTCACATTCACCCCGATGTCAGGGTGCTGCCATACAAGGCGCTCACTACACACCGGGAGCAATAGGGGATTAAAGGCCTTGCCCAAGGGCCCTTAGTGATTTTCCAGTCAGGCGGGGATTTGAACCCATGATCTTCTGGACTCAAGCCCAACACCTTAACCACTAGACCATCACCTCCCCTATAATAGGAATAATAATTAGGAATAACCCATTTACATGTTTAAGCAGACAGAGTTACTCCTGTATACATGGTCATTGGTATCATTTGGAATATCTCCATCGAAACAGCGATGCACTTCTTCCACCGGTGCTTGATTTGGTCTGGCATTCGTGCAAATCCTGCTTCGCGTAACGTTTCGGCTACCTTCTTGTAAATGTCACTACCTCGGTACTTTCTACCATCAATAAAAGACATTATATTCATGTCTTTCACAATACTAATGAAGTACAGTGGTCCCTCGTTTATCGCGGGAGTTACGTTCTAAAAATAACCCGCAATAGGCGAAATCTGCGAAGTAGTCAGCGTTAGTTTTTACAATTATTATAGCTGTTTTAAGGCTGTAAAACCCCTCACTACACACTTTATACACTTTTCTAAAACAGGCATTAACATTTTCTCACTTTTCTCTCCTGTGTAAACACTCTCTTTTTTCTTCTTGGCGAGATTATAAACAGACACACGCAGAACACAATGCGCATGCTCTCCCTTCGCTCACTGCCTCCGGGGGTATGGATGTGGGACCCGCAAAGAATCAAAGTCGTGGCCATGGAGCTCTGTGGCTGCGGATTTTTCCGCAAATGCCGGAGCGCTCCGCATCAAAACAGCGAGCGTAGTCTCTGGACCTGTTGCCAGAGTTGGTGCAGCTGCGCACAGCAGAGAGGGGGGCGGTGCGAGTGGCCCGCTGTGGCATTTACCGAGCCCGTAGACTCAGTAAGCGCATCGGAGGCAGTGAGAGCAATCGCGGTGATGCCGACCGGTGCCGCGACCGGCCGGCCTGATAAGGACGCAGAACACAATGCTCTGTTTACATCTGCTTCTGTGGTGTCCGGTGGGTTGCGCATGCCGCATACAAGTAGTTCCCGTACTCAAAAGACCAAGATTCCTTGCGGATAGGACATGCGCAGAACACAAAATAATGTACCTTTCTATGGGGATATCCCGATGTGCATTTATATGACCTGATATTTGGGTTAGAAAAGGAGTAACCCAGGGGTCTTATTCAGGTTTTTAAAAACCGGAATATGAGCATATTCAGGTTTTTGCGGGTGTTTACATGGCCGTGCGCAACCGGGTTATTGCTAATATTCCGGTTATGAAAGAGTTATGAAAGGGTTATTGGCTGCATATAAAAGTAGTCAGTGAAAACATTATTGTCGATAATTATCGGATTATCGGAACTGCGCCCACCACTGCGGATACGTGACGGCTTAAAACATGGATCATTCTTCAAATAATTGCTGACACACCCATGCGTGGCTCATTATTCATGGCTTATTATTTGGTGCGACTGAATCTTATCGCTAATTTCTCCAAAAATATTACTCATATCAACGTTGAGTTTTCGTATCATTCATCCATGACCCAAAATACATAAGCATACCAAATGGCAAATGTCAGCTCTCCCAGTAGCTCCGTGATTGAAGCTATACACACACACACACACACACACACACACACACACACACACACACACACACACACACACACACACACATAGTGGGGTAAATAATATTTGATACCCTGGCGATTTTGCAAGACTTCCTCCATTGTCCGTTCATTTGCGCCCCCCTGTTGTGGGTCCGTATTCCTACACTTTCACAACAAAAGGTATCACCTTAGCTATTTTCATTTTAGAAGGGAATTTCACAGTCATTAGTGAAAAATTGCAAATATAAGTTAAAGGTTTAATAATACAGTCAATAATATTTTTAATCAAAAACATACTAAAGTTATCACAGTCAGCTGATTTTCTTTCCCCTTTAATTTATGAATAACGATAATTTTGTTTTCATCTACTTCTCTAATATATTGAATCCAAAATAGTATTAATTAATTGCTGTTATCCATAGAACGTGTTTTACAAGGTACAATTGAATTTGATAAATTTTTGCCCACGTTAACAAAATAATTATTGAAATAATCTGCAATAACTTTATTGTTTTTTACGGTTTTATCACAATCTGTATAACAATAAGATGGACAATCTTTAAGTGCTTTTCTCTTGTTAATGATTTTGTTTAATATCTTCCAGGTGTCTGTAATGTTGGTTTTATTTTTTACCAATAAGTCACAATAATATTGCTTCTTACATGATTGCATGATGTTTGTTAATTTATTTTTGTATATCTTGGGTATTTTGTGTATATAGAAAATGTTTCAGATTTTTGAGTTTAGCTCATGAAAAATGGGAGCAAAAACAAAAGTTTTGCATTTATATTTTTGTTCAGTGTATTAATCAGTCCAGCATAAAATGGTGACAAAATGCAGACAGCCAACATGTCCGTGTCTTACTACAACCCCTGGCAATAATTATGGAATCACCGGCCTCTGAGGATGTTCATTCAGTTGATTAATTTTGTATAAAAAAAACAGATCACAGACATGACACAAAACTAAAGTCATTTCAAATGGCAACTTTCTGGCTTTAAGAAAAACTATAAGAAATCAAGAAAAAAAAATTGTGGCAGTCAGTAACGGTTACTTTTTTAGACCAAGCAGAGGGAAAAAAATATAGAATCACTCAATTCTGAGGATGTTTCTGTGTAGGCTCTCAGTTGTCCAGCTGGTTTCCATAGTAGAGAAGCTTGAATCTTCGACTGGACTAGGTTGCTTGACGCGAGGACGTTTCGCTTCAAATCGCAGAAGTTTCCTCAGCTAAAATTCTTGCTCTGGAAGTCTGACTTCTGTCTGACTCTTGTAGAGAAGAATAAAACAGAAGCCAACAAAAGCTGGAGTTTTAAACCTAACCAGACCCCTCCTACTAGAGGCAGACTGCTATAGGCTAGTGACTAAACAATAGCTCTAATTAGCAACTATTGTCCCCTGAAGCATACATAAGCCCTCCAGAGCCGTACGGGGGTTGTGTGGAGACGTGCGCGGACTTTCTTATGCAGTGTTCGCTCGTCTTCGCACAACGTCCCGTCATGTACGCGACTGATGCTAGTAAGATAGCTTATGTGATTAATCTGCTTCGCGGTGAGGCACGCGCTTGGGCTACAGCGCTCTGGGAGCAAAATTCACGGCTCCTTCTGACATATGATGGGTTTGTGAGGGAGTTCAGAACAGTGTTCGATCACCCAAATAGAGGAGAGACCGCTTCAGCCGAGCTGCTGTCAATGAGACAGGGGCGCCGGAGCGCAGCTGCTTATGCAGTCGACTTCCGCATCGCGGCTGCGAGGTCCGGCTGGAATAGCACTGCCCTCCGTGCCGCCTTCGTAAACGGACTGTCGTTGGTCCTGAAGGAGCACCTGGTGGCCAAGGACGAACCGCGGGATTTAGACGGGCTTATTGATCTCGTTATACGATTAGACAATCGGTTAGAAGAACGCCGTCGGGAACGAGACGAAGGGCGTGGCCGGGCACGCGCCATCCCTCTCCCTTCCGGTTCCGACCGAGTTCCGCCCTCCCCACGCTCCACGGCCTCTACGCTCCGTGTGGTTACAGCTCCCCCTGCTGATGAAGCTATGGACACGAGCAGGGCCACATTTAGGCCACCAGATAGACAGAGGAGGCTGGTCCGCGGAGCGTGCTTTGTTTGTGGCTCAATAGAGCATCAAGTGAGGGACTGCCCCGAGCGGTTAAACACCAACGCCCGCCCCTAGAAACTGGGCTAGGGGTGGGCCAAGACATTCACGTGGGACATACCCATATTGCCACATGACTCCCAGTTACAATCCTTTATGAGGATTTAACCCTGCAGGCCCCAGCACTGGTGGACACGGGCTCTGAAGGGAATCTGCTAGACAGCAGATGGGCCAGGGAGGCAGGGCTCCCTTTGGTGGCGCTTACTTCACCTGTGCAGGTGCGGGCACTAGATGGCTCCCTACTCCCTCTAATCACACATATATCTGGGACTCTTTAGCCGCCGGGTTGATCCGGAATTCCACCTCCCCGATGGGTGCAGGTTTCTTTTTTGTGGGCAAAAAAGACGGCGGACTTCGTCCATGCATTGATTATAGGGGGCTGAACGAAATCACGGTTCGTAACCGATACCCGTTGCCCTTGTTGGATTCAGTGTTCACGCCCCTGCATGGAGCCCAGATATTCACTAAGCTAGATCTTAGAAATGCGTATCACCTGGTTCGGATCCGGAAGGGAGACGAGTGGAAGACGGCATTTAACACCCCCTTAGGTCACTTTGAGTACCTGGTCATGCCGTTCGGCCTTACAAACGCCCCCGCGACGTTCCAAGCATTAGTTAATGATGTCTTGCGGGATTTCCTGCACCGATTCGTCTTCGTATATCTAGACGATATACTCATCTTTTCTCCGGATCCTGAGACTCATGTCCGGCATGTACGTCAGGTCCTGCAGCGGTTGTTGGAGAACCGGCTGTTTGTGAAGGGCGAGAAGCGTGAGTTTCACCGCACTTCTTTGTCCTTCCTGGGGTTTATCATCTCCCCCAACTCCGTCACTCCTGATCCGGCCAAGGTTGCGGCGGTGAGAGACTGGCCCCAACCCACCAGCCGTAGGAAGCTGCAACAGTTCCTCAGCTTTGCAAATTTCTACAGGAGGTTCATTAAGGGCTACAGTCAGGTAGTTAGCCCCCTGACAGCCCTGACCTCTCCAAAAGTCCCCTTCACCTGGTCGGATCGGTGCGATGCCGCGTTCAAGGAGTTGAAACGGCGCTTCTCGTCTGCACCCGTTCTGGTGCAGCCCGATCCTAGTCGCCAGTTTGTGGTTGAAGTGGACACCTCGGACTCAGGGATAGGAGCTGTGCTTTCCCAGAGCGGAGAGGCCGATAAGGTCCTTCACCCGTGTGCCTATTTTTCCCGCAGGTTGACCCCGGCCGAACGGAACTATGACGCCGGCAATCGAGAACTCTTTGCGGTGAAAGAGGCTCTTGAAGAGTGGAGACATCTGTTGGAGGGAACGTCCGTGCCATTCACGGTTTTCACTGACCACCGGAACCTGGAGTATATCAGGACCGCCAAGCGGCTGAACCCCAGGCAAGCCCGCTGGTCACTGTTCTTTGGCCGTTTTGACTTCCGGATCACCTACCGCCCTGGGACCAAAAACCAGAGATCGGATGCCTTGTCCTGGGTGCATGAAGACAAAGTCAAAACGGAGTTGTCGGATCCACCGGAACCCATCATCCCGGAGTCCGCTATCGTGGCCACCCTCACCTGGGACGTAGAGAAAACCGTCCGGGAGGCCCTGGCATGGAGCCCGGATCCCGGAACTGGGCCGAAGAACAAACTTTACGTCCCACCAGAGGCCAGGGCTGCAGTCCTGGACTTCTGTCACGGCTCCAAGTTCTCCTGTCATCCGGGGGTGCGTAGAACCGTGGCAGTTGTTCGGCAGCGCTTCTGGTGGGCGTCCCTGGAGGACGACGTCCGGGATTATATCAAGACCTGCACCACCTGCGCCAGGGGCAAGGCTGACCACCGCAGGGCATCGGGACTGCTCCAGCCGCTGCCTGTGTCTCATCGCCCCTGGTCCCACATCGGCCTGGATTTTGTCACGGGCCTTCCGCCGTCCCAGGGCAACACCACCATCCTCACGATAGTGGACCGATTCTCCAAGGCGGCCCACTTCGTGGCCCTCCAGAAACTCCCAACTGCCCAGGAGACAGCGGACCTCCTGGTCCACCACGTCGTCCGGCTGCATGGGATTCCAACAGACATCGTCTCCGATCGCGGTCCCCAGTTCTCCTCGCAAGTCTGGAGGAGCTTCTGCCGGGAACTGGGGGCCACGGTGAGTCTCTCGTCCGGGTATCATCCTCAGACCAACGGGCAAGCAGAACGGGTCAATCAGGAGGTGGAACAGGCCCTGCGCTGCGTGACGGCCGCGCACCCGGCGGCCTGGAGTACCCATTTGGCCTGGATCGAGTATGCCCATAACAGCCAGGTGTCTTCAGCCACCGGCCTCTCCCCTTTTGAGGTGTGTCTGGGGTACCAGCCCCCGTTGTTTCCGGTGGTTGAGGGAGAGGTCGGTGTGCCCTCGGTCCAGGCCCACCTGCGGAAGTGCCGTCGGGTGTGGCGCGCCGCCCGTTCTGCTTTGCTACAGGCCCGGACGAGGGCAAAAGCCCATGCAGGGGGCCGGGGCAGGAGGTGTGGTTGTCGACAAAGGACATTCCCCTCAAAGTGGACTCCCCTAAACTGCAGGATCGTTATATCGGTCCCTTCAAGATCCTCAAGGTCATCAGTCCAGCCGCAGTGAGGCTTCAGCTTCCGGCCTCACTGCGGATCCATCCTGTTTTCCATGTGTCCCGGATAAACCGCATCACACCTCACCCCTCTGTGCTCCGGGTCCGGCACCGCCTCCTGCCCGGATCATCGATGGCGAGCCGGCTTGGACTGTGCGTCGGCTCTTGGATGTCCGTAGGATGGGCCGGGGCTTCCAGTATTTGGTGGACTGGGAGGGGTACGGACCCGAAGAACGCTCCTGGGTGAAGAGGAGCTTCATCCTGGACCCGGCCCTCCTGGCCAATTTCTACCGCCGCCACCCGGACAAGCCTGGTCGGGCGCCAGGAGGCGCCCGTTGAGGGGGGGGTCCTGTTGTGTGGGCCGCTGAAGAGGAGGTACTGCTGGCCCGCCACCACCAGAGGGCGCCCTGCCTGGAGTGCGGGCTCCAGGCACCAGAGGGCGCTGCCGCCTCACAGGAGCAGCCGGGGTGACAGCTGTCACTTATCACCTACGACAGCTGTCACCAATCATCTGATCTTCAGTGGTATATCAGCAAGACAACATCTCCACCTCTTTGCCGAGATATCGCTCTACCAAGGAGGTAAAGTGCTCAGCCGACTGTGTTGTCTTCCTGACATTAATACTTTGTTACTTTGTGCGTTGGATAGCAGACAGTGAGTATTTACAGCTGGAGACTGTGTTAGACTTTTTCCTACCTATTTGATAAGTACTCACACTCCTGCACTTACCAGTTTCTTCCGACGAGAGGTGGAGGTGGTTTTCCCACCATACGTGTTGCTGGGTGCAACCGCACCCACATTTAACTGTTTTTGTTCCTCGTCAGCAGTACCAGATCCGACAAGCGGAGGCAGTGGCCACCTGGGAGTTCGGGACTTGGCGGCTCCAGTATTCCCGGGGCTCGGTGGCAGAGGAAATCCTGTGGTTCCGGTTCTGCTTTGGACAGACGTCTCTTATCTTCGAGCCTGCCCACGTGACACATTTTGTGAATTGACTTCTTTGTCTACTATTGTAATCTGCTGTGTTTGTTGTGCTTATTCACAACAGTAAAGTGTTGTTATTTGACTTCCTCCATTGTCCGTTCATTTGCGCCCCCCTGTTGTGGGTCTGTGTTCCTACACTTTCACAACAAAAGGTATCACCTTAGCTATTTTCATTTTAGAAGGGAATTTCACAGTCATTAGTGAAAAATTGCAAATATAAGTTAAAGGTTTAATAATACAGTCAATAATATTTTTAATCAAAAACATACTAAAGTTATCACAGTCAGCTGATTTTCTTTCCCCTTTAATTCATGAATAACGTTGATAATTTTGTTTTCATCTACTTCTCTAATATATTGAATCCAAAATAGTATTAATTAATTGCTGTTATCCATAGAACGTGTTTTACAAGGTACAATTGAATTTGATAAATTTTTGCCCACGTTAACAAAATAATTATTGAAATAATCTGCAATAACTTTATTGTTTTTTACGGTTTTATCACAATCTGTATAACAATAAGATGGACAATCTTTAAGTGCTTTTCTCTTGTTAATGATTTTGTTTAATATCTTCCAGGTGTCTGTAATGTTGGTTTTATTTTTTACCAATAAGTCACAATAATATTGCTTCTTACATGATTGCATGATGTTTGTTAATTTATTTTTGTATATCTTGGGTATTTTGTGTATATAGAAAATGTTTCAGATTTTTGAGTTTAGCTCATGAAAAATGGGAGCAAAAACAAAAGTTTTGCATTTATATTTTTGTTCAGTGTATTAATCAGTCCAGCATAAAATGGTGACAAAATGCAGACAGCCAACATGTCCGTGTCTTACTACAACCCCTGGCAATAATTATGGAATCACCGGCCTCTGAGGATGTTCATTCAGTTGATTAATTTTGTATAAAAAAAACAGGTCACAGACATGACACAAAACTAAAGTCATTTCAAATGGCAACTTTCTGGCTTTAAGAAAAACTATAACAAATCAAGAAAAAAAAATTGTGGCAGTCAGTAACGGTTACTTTTTTAGACCAAGCAGAGGGAAAAAAATATAGAATCACTCAATTCTGAGGATGTTTCTGTGTAGGCTCTCAGTTGTCCAGCTGGTTTCCATAGTAGAGAAGCTTGAATCTTCGACTGGACTGGGTTGCTTGACGCGAGGACGTTTCGCTTCAAATCGCAGAAGTTTCCTCAGCTAAAATTCTTGCTCTGGAAGTCTGACTTCTGTCTGACTCTTGTAGAGAAGAATAAAACAGAAGCCAACAAAAGCTGGAGTTTTAAACCTAACCAGACCCCTCCTACTAGAGGCAGACTGCTATAGGCTAGTGACTAAACAATAGCTCTAATTAGCAACTATTGTGCTGTAGTTAGCACACCTAATGGCAGGACAGCTGTCCCTCTAATGATGGGATGGATGCCTTTCTGATGGCTCCCTTGTAAACCGGTTAAGGCTGGGTTTCAAACGTTTCACAAAGAATGCCTCCTTGACTCCTCTCTCAAACCATTTCTTCTCTCTGGCTAATATTTTAACTTCCTTGTCCTCAACGTGTGGTTAGTGTCTTTAAGGTGGAGGTGAACCACAGACTGAGGTCCACTGGCGCCCTCTCTGCGGTGCTGGTATAGCCTTTTGTGTAAAGGTTGCTTCGTTTCACCTATGTAGTGTTCGTTACAGTTTTCCTGACATCTGATAGAATACACTACATTGCTCTGTTTGTAACTAGGGATGTCCTTAGGGTGAACTAATTTCTGTCTCAAGGTGTTAACCGGTTTAAAATAAACTGGGATTTTGTGCTGTCTGAAGATCCTCTGTAGTTTTTCCCCTACTCCTGCTAAATAAGGGAGACACACTCCTCTTCTTCTTGTCTCCGTCTCCTGTCTATCTGGTCTCTTTGTTCTCTGGGACTTCTGCACTTTGTCCAGGGACCATCGTGGGTACCCACATACTGTGAGGGCTTTCCGGACACGTTGTTGTTCTTTAGCCCTTCCCTCTGCAGTTGTGGGCACCTGTAGGGCTCTGTGTTGAAGCGTCCTGATCACCCAGAGCTTGTGTTCAAGGGGGTGGTTTGAGCTGAAGAGCAGATATTGGTCAGTGTGAGTTGGTTTTCTGTAAACCCCTGTCTGGAGCTGCCTGTTCTCTCCAATCGTAACATCACAGTCCAGGAAGGCTAAATGGTTGTTTCTGGCATCCTCACGTGTGAACTTGATATGCCAGAATGCCAGATGGGGTACTCAGGTCAAAGGAGTTTCAGTCTTTTGTTCATGGTAATGAGTCATTCACGTCATCAAGGGAGCCATCAGAAAGGCATCCATCCCATCATTAGAGGGACAGCTGTCCTGCCATTAGGTGTGCTAACTACAGCACAATAGTTGCTAATTAGAGCTATTGTTTAGTCAGTAGCCTATAGCAGTCTGCTTCTAGTAGGAGGGGTCTGGTTAGGTTTAAAACTCCAGCTTTTGTTGGCTTCTGTTTTATTCTTCTCTACAAGAGTCAGACAGAAGTCAGACTTCCAGAGCAAGAATTTTAGCTGAGGAAGCTTCTGCGATTTGAAGCAAAACGTCCTCACGTCAAGCAACCCAGTCCAGTCGAAGATTCAAGCTTCTCTACTATCAATTCTGAGGAATAAATTATGGAATCACCCTGTAAATTTTCATCCCCAAAACTAACACCTGCATCAAATCAGATCTGCTTGTTAGTCTGCATCTAAAAAGGAGTGATCACACCTTGGAGAGCTGTTGCACCAAGTGGACTGACATGAATCATGGCTCCAACACGAGCGATGTCAATTGAAACAAAGGAGAGGATTATCAAACTCTTAAAAGAGGGTAAATCATCACGCAATGTTGCAAAAGATGTTGGTTGTTCACAGTCAGCTGTGTCTAAACTCTGGACCAAATACAAACAACATGGGAAGGTTGTTAAAGGCAAACATACTGGTAGACCAAGGAAGACATCAAAGCGTCAAGACAGAAAACTTAAAGCAATATGTCTCAAAAATCGAAAATGCACAACAAAACAAATGAGGAACGAATGGGAGGAAACTGGAGTCAACGTCTGTGACCAAACTGTAAGAAACCGCCTAAAGGAAATGGGATTTACATACAGAAAAGCTAAACGAAAGCCATCATTAACACCTAAACAGAAAAAAACAAGGTTACAATGGGCTAAGGAAAAGCAATCGTGGACTGTGGATGACTGGATGAAAGTCATATTCAGTGATGAATCTCGAATCTGCATTGGGCAAGGTGATGATGCTGGAACTTTTGTTTGGTGCCGTTCCAATGAGATTTATA
This sequence comes from Thalassophryne amazonica, assembly GCF_902500255.1. Classification (NCBI taxonomy): domain Eukaryota; kingdom Metazoa; phylum Chordata; class Actinopteri; order Batrachoidiformes; family Batrachoididae; genus Thalassophryne; species Thalassophryne amazonica. The sequence goes on along the minus strand of NC_047105.1, from coordinate 58,056,419 downwards.
AAGATGACTGCCTGAAGAGAACATGTAAATTTCCACAGTCATTGATGATATGGGGCTGCATGTCAAATAAAGGCACTGGGGAGATGGCTGTCATTACATCATCAATAAATGCACAAGTTTACGTTAATATTTTGGACACTTTTCTTATCCCATCAATTGAAAGGATGTTTGGGGATGATGAAATCATTTTTCAAGATGATAATGCATCTTGTCATAGAGCAAAAACTGTGAAAACATTCCTTGCAAAAAAGACACATAGGGTCAATGTCATGGCCTGCACATAGTCCGGATCTTAATCCAATTGAAAATCTTTGGTGGAAATTGAAGAAAATGGTCCATGACAAGGCTCCAACCTGCGAAGCTGATCTGGCAACAGCAATCAGAGAAAGTTGGAGCCAGATTGATGAAGAGTACTGTTTGTCACTCAAGTCCATGCCTCAGAGACTGCAAGTTGTTATAAAAGCCAGAGGTGGTGCAACAAAATACTAGTATGTGCCACTAGATGTTGGCTGCTGTGTACTGGCAATGACTGCATCTGGTTGTAGTTTTCCCCCACCTGTCTGAAGAAGTAAAGAAACAATTTAAGCACTAAATCTTGGCAGATATAACTTTATTTCATGTATACTTGATATACCCAGAAATAGACTGTTCTCCTTTAAACATAAATAAATCTAAATATTCAACTCTGTATGTATTCTTTGTTTCTGTTAAACCTACTGTGCTTTTTTTTTTTTATACATGAGCATTCTCTACTGAAAATGTGAAATTTGATTATATTGGATTTCAAATTAAATTTTTCTTAAATTGATTTTACAAAATTGCTGTGTCCCTTACCAAAAAGTACTACATGCAAGTATGTTTCATGTATACTTCCAGTTTACTTTTTATATACTTATCAGTACTATTTTTTGGTAAGGGGTGCCAATTAGATATTTGCACTTGTTTAGTTTTCATAGCTGAAAATGAGACAAAATGACTTGTGAAAATTAACACATTGGAGGAAACAGAGATGGGACCACATGTGGCACCAAATACAAAATTAGTTTAAGCACATGACAGCAGATGTTTCTGTAGATGTGCACGCTGAGCCACAGCAGTGAAAATGTTTGAACATAAGTTACATCAAAATCTGCAAAGTAAATTTGCAGTGATACGCTGCAGTCTGACCTTATGTTCAGTGGAACCGCGGCATTTTGGTTGGCATATAAATAAAATGCTGCTTTCTTTCATGCAGGCCTTCAAATTGCACAGTAAACTGAAAAATGACAAATAAACAATGAAATGTAAGCACCCAGACTGCACGCAACAAAGATTTCAAACATGGTTGTCTCTCTGAAGTTCCATTTATTAGTTTGGAGTCCTGAGGAATGATGTGCGCGTTCAGCTGTGTCACATTAACTCAGGCTGTGGGTGGTCACGCCATTTCTACTGTTTGCACTGAGTTCAAAGCTGGACTCAGATGCTGACAGAATTTTTTTTTATGATAATAATTTTAATTATTATTAATAATTATTATTATGATAATATTTTTATTTAATTTTTTATGAAGTGCCAAACTCTGGACAATCCTCAGAATCGAACTTTATGATTCCAACAAATGAATGACCTCACATCCCATTCATTTATTTCCAATCATGCTTCTGAAAATAGTTAAGGCAATACAGAAATTGAGATTTTTTTTAAATATTCAAGTCCATAGCTATTTGGACAATGACATTTTTGTGATTTTTGCCTGTGTACACCACCACAAAGGAGCTGAAATGATGCAATCAAGATATGCTTGTAGTATCGAATTTTAGCTTAAATTCAAAGGGTTTAATAAAATATTTATACACTCAAATTCAAATTTGGAATGATGGCATTTGAATACAGAAGTCGCTCCATTTCCAGCCCCCATAATTAACTGCACAAACTAAATAAAACCAAAGTCAGGGAATGAATACATAAACATTTCCAAGACACTGAATGTCTTGGACTTAATTGAAATCAATCATTGTGAAGCACAAACACTATGTTAGTGTGGCCAATCTGTCTGAAGCAGGCAGTTCTCAATAACTGAGTGACCGTGCAAGGAGTTAAGATGCCCTTGCAACTCTGAAGGAGTTATATGCTTCTGTGGCTGTGGTTGGAGAAACTGTGCATAGTGCAACATTTGTCTTTTGCATCATCGGATAAACGGCTTCATGGTGGAGTGATGCTTTAAGAAAAATTTTCTTCAAAAGAAAAAAAGATGTGAAATTTCAGTTACAGTTTGCCATAAAACACAGAAAGCCCAGAGCCTAGTGATTTACTTTCTTGTATGAAGTACTTTTTTGTACACTGGTGTGGCGTTCACAATCAACACTTTGTCGGACTTGTACAGTATAGTATGTTATATATGCATGTCTAGCTATATTATTAAATAAATTGAAATGATACTTTGACTTGGGCGGCACGGTGGATTAGTGGTTAGCACTGTCGCTTCACAGCGAGAAGGTCAGGGGATTGATTCCCACCTGTGGCCTTTCTGTATGGAGCTTGCGTGTTCTCCCCGTGTTTGCGTATGTTCTCTCTGGGTGGTTTCCTTCCACCCACATCCAAAATCATGCAGGTTCAGTTTATTGAAAACTTTAAATTGTCCGTAGGTGTGCGTGTGACTGTGTTTGTTTGTCTGTATGTGGCCCTGCGACAGACTGGTGTCCTGTACAGGGTGTACCACGCCTCACACCCTGTGACTGCTGGGATAGACTCCAGCCCCCTGTGACCCAATCATGGAAAAGTGGTTGAAAATGTATATGTGATAACATATCTTTGACTTCTAGCAGAGCTTTTTGTTTGACATTTACTTGTATTTCCTCTTGAGTGTGCATATTGTATATTCCATTGCCACTTCTGATCAGCAGGGATTCAGTCAAGTGTGAATAAGTACACTGGTACACTGGTATTCTTGTCCAAGTCATTTACTACTCTGCTTTGGAGCGCTTTGGGGAGTCACAGCTTCCTGGTGGAGTGGCATAGAGAAGGATTTCCACACAAGAAATCAGATATTTCAACTGGAGTCTCCCTTCTGGCAAAGTGTTGCTGAAATTTTTTCTTTTTAAGAAAATCCTTAAAAGAAAACAAAGTCCTGGTGCTTCCTGCATTTTTTTCACCTAAAAGTCAACAAGGCCCGACCAAGGTCCGTGTTTGCCCACACTTGGCCCAGTTAGGTTGGTTTCACATTGCGTTTACACTAGAGGACTTCTCATGACATCATCTATGTAGGCTGCATCCCGTTTATACTGTGACTGCACTTGGCCTCAAATGTTAAAAGCTTTCATCTTTTAGCACCTGGCATAATGACAAAGACAAAATCAGTGTTTTTACTTCAACAAGGAGAAAAGACAGAGAGCAGTGCAGAGAGTCACACGAGTTTAATGAAGTAAATAAAATGTTTATTGTCAGTTTCTTTCCTTCTTTGACTGTTTGATAGGTAATGATAACCTGCCTCAGGGTCCAAAAGTCCCACTTATCCAAAAACTCTTTTCACACTGCAAATGAGCAGGACCAAGACCACCTCTTTCGTTGGACCAAATTTTGGTTGTTTGGTCCAGACTGTGGTCCCAGGCTCACAGCAAAATCACCAATTAACACTACAAATGTCAATATATGTCCATTTTTTTCAGTGTAAAATGAACACTTTTCTCACGTTAGCTGTAACAATCCATCCATTTTCTATACCCACTTACTCCAACTGGGGGTCATTTGGAGCCTGTCCCAGCAGTCATGGTGTGTGAGGCAGGGTACACCCTGGACAGGACACCGCGGACACCGCTGCCTGGGTGGTTACCAGTCAAGGCTGTGGTATTGCTCCCTAGTGTGTTGGACACTGTGATGACCCCTCACTTCCAGCCTGACCCAGTCTGCAGTATATAATGTTGAGCATGCTGTCTAACAAATCATTTTGTTGGCTCTGGTGAAATAATTTATTTTTCCCCTGCTTATCAACTAAGTCATTTGATCTCTCAGATGTTTCTTTTCCATGATTTCTCTCCCAGGCTGAGGGCAAGAATGATGCAAAGATCACTGAGTTTTCATCTTACGTGACGAAACATGATTGCACCAAGCCATCAGCTGGAGGAGAAAGAAACTCAAATTTCATGTCGGTCAAAATCCTCCTCTCTTCTCAATTACACCACTCATAAGTAGTCACTAGTATGGTGAGAGGACGGTTCTATTTTGAAGCGCTGCAGAAGTGACAGCCTATGCTGCCAGTGTCTCCATAATCAGCTTCCTTCCTCCCAAATTTATTATCTAACCCTCTGCTTTCTTTTCCAGCACAAATGAGCGCACACAGGAAATGCTGCAATCTTCTTCGGCTTCGCAAGCTCCATTTTTGTGTGAAAAAAAAAAAAGTCACGCTTCGGGGTTACTGATGGCGGCACTACCGGTTCCTGTCTGTGATTAAATTCACTGTAGCAGCCTGCTATCTGTGTCACATCATAATGCACGACTATTATTGAGCTTGAGAATCAAGGGGTAATTTGTAGGAGGCGATGAATCCGCCTATAGATATACATTACTGAGTGGAAAATGGGCCATAATGTGCTATTTATCTCATCCCGCCGTACTGGTCTCAGTCAGACTGCCTTAATAAGCAAAGTTAAGGCTTATGACGTCTCTGTAGCTGCAATCATTAAGTGAGGCTATTACTACATCACGGCATCAGGCTGAACTGATCAGAACACATTCCTCAATACTCAATTCTCTCTCTCGCTCCTAAAATTAAATATGCACTGCACAGTTTTGCATACAATATTGCTGGCTACACCAAAACTAGAGAGGGCCACAGTCCTTGTGTGTGTGTGTGTGTGTGTGTGTGTGTGTGTGTGTGTGTGTGCTGAAGTATGTGAAAGCTATTCTGGTGTTGACTATCCCCCAGTGAGAGCTGGAAATACAGAAGTAGAGAATTTGCAAAAGATTCCCATTAGATTGATGGTCCTTTTCTTTTTTCCTGCATGTTTCATTTCCCTGTTGTTTGCCACCACCAGCGCGGCTACAGCTAGCTGTGATTTCTTCGCGTATGGGTGAAGTTTTACAAGTCTAATTTTTACCCTTGAAATGAATTACAAACCGCGGCTGCAGCCATACCGCGCATTTGCATCTGGAGCTTTTAATATTTCACTGTCAAGGATCATTAATCTTCTTGTTCTTGTTTCATATTAAAATTGCACATCAGTAATGCAGAAGGACATGAGGAAGGAGATGTGAATTGCGGGGACGGTTTCTGTTTAATTGCACATCCAGTTATTTTTAATCAACAAACACTCGCAAAAAAAAAAGAAAAAAAAAAGGCATTGATTCACCTATAATCTCGCTTGTGGTCCCTCTTTAGGAATTTTTTGGTGCCAGGTTGCCTCATAAGAGACACAAACATTCTAAATTGTTGTTCTCTGCTTCAAATAATAACACATGCACAGAGGTGACATTAACACAACAGCAGCTTTACATTTAGACCCTTTAGCCATCTCATTTAGCGCTATGCAATACCCGCAGCTTAATTAGCTCCACCCGTATCATCTGCAATTCTGAATGTTTTCACAGCGTCTTTTTTCATGCTTGGGTGAAAGACATTTTTTTCTACATAATTTAGTTGTCTGATTGTCTCATCATTGTTACGGTACATCCAGAAAGTATTCACAGCGCTTCACTTTTTCCACATTTTTTTTTCTCAACATTCTACGCACAATACCCCATAATGACAATGTGAAAAAAGGTTGGGTTTTTTTTTGTTGAGATTTTTGAAAATTTAGTTAAAATTAAATTCTAAGAAATCACACGTATGTAAGTATTCACAGCCTTTGCCATGAAGCTCAAAATTGAGCTCAGGTGCCTCTTGTTTCCACTGATCATCTTTGAGATGTTTCTACAGCTTAACTGAAGTCCACCTGGGGTAAATTCAGTTGGAAAGACACACACCTGTCTACATATAAGGTCCCACAGTTGACAGTGCATGTCAGAGCACAAACCAAGCATGAAGTCAAAGGCATTGTCTGTTGACCTCTGAGACAGGATTGCCTTGAGGCACAAATATGGGGAAGGGTACAGAAATATTTATTCTGCTTTGAAGGTCCTAATGAGCACAGTGGCCTCCATCATCCTTTTAATGGAAGACATTTGGATCCACCAGGGCTTTTCCTAGAGCTGGCTGACCACCAAACTGAGCAATCCTGGGAGAAGGGCATTAGTCAGGGAGGTGACCAAGAACCTGATGGTCACTCTGTCAGAGCTCCAGTATTCCTCTGTGGAGAGAGGAAAACCCTCCAGAAGCACAACCATCTCTGCAACAATCCACCAATCAGGGCTGTATGGTAGAGTGTCCAGACAGAAGCCACTCCTTAGTAAAAGGCACATGGCAGCCCACCTGGAGTTTGCCAAAAGGCACCTGAAGGACTCTCAAACTATGAGAAACAACATTCTATGGTCTGATGAGACAAAGATTGAACTCTCTGGAATGAATGTCAGGTGTCACGTTTGGAGGAAACCAGGTACCATCTCTACAGTGAAGCATGGTGGCAGCATCATGCTGTGGGGATGTTTTTCAGCAGCAGGAAGTGGGAGACTAATCAGGATTGAGGGAAAAATGAATGCAGTAATGTACAGACCTCTTGACCTCAGACTGAGGTGACAGTTAATCCTTCAGCAGGAAAATGACCCTAAACACACAGCCAAAATGTGTGAGACCCTCATTTATTTTTAAATTACCCATTAGAAACAATTTGTTAGGTTCTTTTATCACGGTGAGACCTCCAAAAAGAATTGGACAGGAAATGTACTTCAAAGTTTAGATGTTGTATTGAAAAGAGTTGTTGCACTGGTACAGAGTTATCTCAGTGCTGGGATCTTCACCTGGCCGCATGCAAACACCAGGAACAAAGAACCCAGACTTCAAAGTTCTCTAACTTTTATAATCAGCCTAAGCCACCCCCATATTGGTGGTCCTGAACTTGGCTTGAATCAGTGTCTATGTGAGTTGGCTGCAAAGTGGTGAAAGTGGGCGGTGTCTTCGCGGTGTGTTCATGGTTGTTATGTAAAAATCTTATAGTGTGTGTTTATGTATGCAGTGTAGTTTCACACAATAAAAACAGAGTGTTCCATCATGCTGATTCTTTTTCCAAATAGACATGAATGTTTTGGTTGTATCAATTAAACATATATATATATAAAGATCAGATGGTTTTATCAATTAGACAGCTGTAAAAGGATCTGCTAGTTTTGCCAAATATAAGGACATTTTGTGTGTCAGCCATTTTGAAAGGCAGTTAGGTCAAGATCAGATAGTTAGAAGGACATTTTGGATGTGTGTCAGCCATTTTGTGTTATGCATCATGGAACACTCTTACAAATTTCTGGTAGTTGAACTACCAATATGTAGACCTGGATTTGATTCCCAGTCCCCAATTCATGCTGTCATGGGTCACATTTGTTTGATTCTGGTCGCTAGGTTATTTGATTTCTTCCAAGTATTAGTATTTTTCTTGTTTTCTTGGCTCTCTAGTGAATCCTCATGTTGGTTTTCTTTGTGATCTCTAATTATATTGTTCTATGATATTGTCAGATTATCTCAGTGCTCTCTTCTCCCTTGTGTTAAGATAATTTCTCGTGTTTTTACTCTGACATCTTCTTCTGTGTTTGATCTATGATGTTTCCTGTTACCGATTTACACTTTCACATGTTCCTGTACTTATGTGGTTGTTTGCTGGCTTTTATAACCTTTCACAGTGTGTTACCTCTTTGCCAGATTGTCTGGCTTTGTGCCTGCTCTCTCACCTTATTTCCTAGTATGTTATTGACCCACACTGCCATTCCATATTTCCTATTTATTAGCATGGTGTTTCCAGATTTGGTCTTGTATGATTGATCTTTGATCTTTTTCAATTTAATCTCAATTTACAGTATTTAGTTTATATGGCGCCAAATCACAACAAAGCTGCCTCAAGGCGCTTCACACAAGTAAGGTCTAAACCTTGCCAACCACGACAGCAAGCACACAGGCGACAGTGGTAAGGAAGAAACCTCAACCTTGAGGAAGAAACCTCAAGCAGACCCACTGCTTAGGCCATTCTAACAGTTACAAGGTTTTGCAAAGTTTTATAAAACAGAAGATACCACAACAAGATGAAATTGATGAGAAGTTCATGCAGGCGTCCAGTCCACTGAAGACTGTTGTGGTGAATGAATTGTAGTAATTTTTCCATCCACTAACCATCTAGGAAGTGACAGACACATTAACACAAAGTTGCAGAGAGTGAATGCTTTCAGAGCCATATACACTTCTTTTTTTCCTACTGGTCATTTTGAACATTTTTTTAAAGTTCAGAGTTCACTTGATGGAGCTGCTAGCTGTTGTGGAAGCTGTGCCTGTTTCATTTGGAGTATTTTATTACAAACACTTGGCTACAGCCAACCAAGAGCAGGCCCAGGCTACAGCTACAGCCATCCAAGAGCAGGCCCAGGCTTCAGATACAGCCATCCAACAATTAGGCCCAGGCTTCAGCTACAGCCATCTAACAGGCCCAGGCTACAGTTGCAGCCATTCAACAGCAGGCCCAGGCTACAGTTACAGCCATTCAACAGCAGGCCCAGGCTTCAGCTACAGCCATCCAACAACAGGCCCAGGCTACAACTACAGCCATCCAACAGCAGGCCCAGGCTACAGCTACAGCCATCCAACCGCAGGCCCAGGCCTCAGCTACAGCCATCTAACAACAGGCCCAGGCTACAGCGACAGCCATTCAACAGCAGGCCCAGGCTTCAGTTACCACCATCCAACAGCAGGCCCAGGCCTCAGCTACAGCCATCCAACAGCAGAACAATTTGCTGCGACAAACGAAAAAGCTGAAGAACGGAGGTGTACATCAATGAACACTTGACAAAGACATGGCAAGACAAGCTAGAATCCTTCGGAAACAAAAGAAGATACAAGCAACCTGGACAAGGAATTGTAAAGTGTGGATCAAATTAAACAGAACGCTGGAGGAAGCGAAGGTAATGATAGTAAGAGAGCTTTCAGACTTGGATTACTTGGTCAAGTAATGGTTCCCTCAGGAGGAAAATGTTTTCAAAAGACTTTTTTATCATTTACATTGAGTGACCTTACTTTTCCTTCTTTTCTTGTTATGGGACAAACTCTGAGAAATCATCTTTCAGGTTTATATCACGCAATTGGACTTCAGACAGCTGCATTTTTCTGTCTGTGGATTATAATTATTATATGATGTCAGCGGACTCGTTTCAATTTACCTCTGCACAGGAGCTGAATTTGAACATTTTCGATTATACTGAACATAGATCTCATAATATTGATCAGAATATTGACCCAGATTGTTTTTTTCTCAATAACATTATTCACCATTGTAAATATTTTACTGAGGAACAATTTAAGGCTTATTCTTTGACAAATGGGACATTTTCAATTATACACTTTAATAGTAGGAGTATGAACATTACAAAAAAATCAGTACTGTTTAAAAAATATCCAACAAACATTTTTCAGTTATTGCAATTACTGAGACATGGTTAAAAGATGACCAAGAGGATGTTGCTCAGCTTGAGGGATATGATTTTTTCCCTATAAATAGGATGAATAAATGGGGCGGGTGCATTGCACTTTATGTTAGATCAAGTCATCAGCGTGAAATTGTAAAAAAAAAAAAAAAAATTAGTTTTCCTTGGAAAATGTTATGGGATGTATTACAGTTGAAATTAAATGTGAACAAACAAAAAATATAATTAAGCTGTGTTTATAGAGCTCCTGGTTCAAACATTAATATTCTTGAGGATAAACTGATGCAAATGTATACCGCAATTAAAAAGCAATAAGCTTGTATTTGTTTGCGGAGACTTCAGTATACATTTTTAAATCCACATTGTCAGGAGTTGAGTTTTTGGTTGTCTGTTTTATTTTGTTATGTTATTCTGTGTATTTCGTTGGGCCTGGTTTGTTCTTCTTCTTCTTCTTCTTGGTTGTCGGCAGGCTAGACACGGTCAGTGCATTGCTGCCCCCTCAGGTCATAAGACACAGAACACCTATTAAATGTCAATGAGATAGACACAACATCCCTATATTTTCCAATACAAGCCACAGTTTTTAAAAAACAAATCACCAAATTCGCTCTCTCCTTTGGGAGGCTCCATGCCCCAGTAATGTCCTCAAAGAAAAGGTACTACAACCCAGATCTACCAAACCTTGAAACATGACCCTTCTATCCTCTGCATACAAAGGGCAGTGTATTAGCACATGAAGAACAGATTCAGTGACACTGCAAAAATGACAGCAACCGTCCAGATGTTTCCCAAGCACATACAGCCCACTGTTTAACCCACAATGACCCAGCTTAAGCCTTGCCAACTTCACATCATCGTGATGTGAGGCACCCAGTGACACATTACCCTGCTCTACTTTTGAAACAATAGTGTGAAGGTGTCTACCCTTGGTCTCAGTATCCCAAATGTGCAGCCACTGCTGGAGTATACTACCATTAACAAAACCACGGCACTCCATTCTACTAAAAGGAATGTGAAACAGGATGGTGTCAGTCCTTAAGCCGGCCTTAGCAGCAGCATCAGCCATTTCATTTCCATGAATTCCCACGTGGGCTGGGACCCACAGAAACCCTACACAACACCCAGCCTCCCCAAGTTTAAACAACAACATCAAAATTTTACTAACCACATCTGCTCTTGCCATGCACCCTCCACCCACTAAAGACACCAGTGAAGACAGAGAGTCAGAACAAATTACAACACTTTCAAGTCCAGCGTCCTCTACCCACCACAGTCCCCAGAGGATCGCAAACAACTCAGCGGTAAACACAGAAATGGCGTCAACTAAACGGTGACACTTACTGAACCCAAATTGAGGAACATAAACACCAAAACCCACTCGTCTAGTTGCTGGATCTCTCGAACCATCTGTGTAAATCTGGGTAATGACTCTCCACACAGTCCTGAAATGGACATTTGCATAAGTCACCAGACTTCCTTTAAAATCTTTATGCAACTCTGTCAATGACAAATCAATATCTGGCACAGGCCACAGCCAAGGTGGAGTTACTGGCCAGACCACTGGAGGAGCAACACTACTATTACCCAAATAAATGAAGTGCGCATCGCATCTGCGCATGCGTGGGTCAAACGGGGCAAAAATCCCAGCTACCACACTCACACTGCTCCCATTGAATTTCGTATACAGTAGCATTAGCGGACTGTAAAACTTAAGCCTTTTGCAGGGATTGTTTCAAAGGCTTTAAGCCTTAAACGACACATACAATAATGACAGGGGCGCATTGTGCTGTTTTCAAATGCTCGAACAGAATTTATAGGCTTGAAAGTTGGCTGAAAACACACGATTGCAAAGCTCCGCCGAGTCCACACAAAGATGGAAAGAAGAAGAAATGTGGTCATAAACCACAGAAAAGAAAGATTCAGACGGACGTAAAAGACGGACTAAAATTGTAAGTTTCTTGCACACATTTACTTTGTCAATATCCTGAAACCGTGCCGCCGTTTTCGTGCATCGGCTTATGACTGTAATGTCGCGCCATGAATGACGTGGCAAGCGCAATATTGTAAAATTGACATGTTCTATAAATAAACTGCATGCATGCACATATCATTGTATGTCTGTCAACTTATCAAACAAACGTGACACCAAAGAGGTTATATGTGAGACTCACCATCAGTGTCGTCATTATGAAGCTGGTGGATTAACGATTTCTCATCCCTGCTTAGCAAATATTCTGCAACATCCGCAGTTTCAGTCTCTGGACTTCGTCTAACCATCTGTCAGTTGCTTTCAAGGGGTCAGAAATTTGTTTTTCTCCAACTATCAACAAGCACGGGTCATTTTCGACAGCAGCGCGCTCTTCCTCCTCCGTCGGCACTAACAGTACTTTCTGTACAGATGCAGCACACGCAAGCACAACCAGCTCTTCTTTCCATTTCTTTTTTTTTTTTTTATTATTTTCTTTATTAGAAGACAAAGACAACATGACAACATAAAACAAAACAGGCATTAACGAGCACTGGCAACAACGGTAATATAAAGAAATAAATGCATGAGGATAATAACCATATAACATAAAACAATACAGACATGATACACAAGGAGGTATATATACATATGCATACATACATACCCACACACACACACATATACATATATATACACATGTACATGTATACATATACACATACGAGGTCTGTCAATAAAGTATAGGTCCTTTTTATTTTTTTCAAAAACTATATGGATTTCATTCATATGTTTTTACGTCAGACATGCTTGAACCCTCGTGCGCATGCGTGAGTTTTTCCACGCCTGTCGGTGACGTCATTCACCTTTGAGCACTCCTTGTGGGAGGAGTCGTCCAGCCCCTCGTCGGAATTCCTTTGTCCGAGAAGTTGCTGAGAGACTGGCGCTTTGTTTGATCAAAATTTTTTCTAAACCTGTGAGACACATTGAAGTGGACAAGGTTCGAAAAATTAAGCTGGTTTTCGGTGAAAATGTTAACAGCTGATGAGAGATTTTGAGGTGATACTGTCGCTTTAAGGGCTTCCCACGGTGCGAGACGTCGCGCAGCGGTCCCAGGCGCCGTCGTCAGCCTGTTTCAAGCTGAAAACCTCCACATTTCAGGCTCTATTGATCCAGGACGTCGTGAGAGAACAGAGAAGTTTCAGAAGAAGTCGGTTTCAGCATTTTATCTGGATATTCCACTGTTAAAGGAGATTTTTTTTAATGAAAGATGTGCGGGCGGATTGCAGCATCGGCTCGCAGCCGCTGCGATGCGCCGCCACAGGAAAAACACCTCTGTTGGAAGCCTTAGGGACAATTTCTCATATACTCACTCCACTGAAAGCCATCAAAAGCCGCCTGGATTTTACAAATGGTTATCAACACGGAGGTGTTTTTCCTGTGCTGCCGCACCGCGCCGGCTGCGTCCCGAAACGCGGACCCGTCCGCACGTCTTTCATTAAAAAAATCTCCTTTAACTGCTGTTACTGGGACTGCATAAATCAACAGGGGACACAGGATGCGGGGCAGGATTGAATGCTGGTAGATCCAGGCTTTAAACCTACCAGGCAGGCCAGACTTGTCTACCTTGGTGAGCCAGGTTCCAAGTTCTAAGCTGGCTTTCTGGATGGCTGCTGAGTCCTTCAGGGTGGAGTCGAAGAGTTTCCCCAAACTCTTCACGGGTTGCTCCGTGATGGTTGGGATGATAGTTCCTGAGATGGAAAAGCGGAACTTGTCACTCACCTTCCCCTTCTTCAGCACCATGGATCGTGATTTGGAGGGCTTGAAGCTCATCCTTGCCCAGGTGATGACCTTTTCAAGCCCTTGCAGGATCCACCTGCACCCCGGGACCGACATGGTTGTTACGGTGAGGTCATCCATATAGGCTCTGATGGGGGGCTGTCGTACACCTGACTTGGTCAGGGGCCCTCTGCATTCCACCTCAGCTGACTTGACCACCATGTTCATGGCTAGGGAGAAGAGGACAGAGATGGTGCAGCCTGTAATTATCCCTTTCCCAATGCGATGCCAGTCTGATGTCTCTGACCCAGAAGTAACTCTCATCCTGAAGTTATTATAATAATCCAGGATGAGGTCCTTGATCTTACTGGGAACATGGTGGAGGTGGAGAGCGAGCTCAACCAGCTTGTGTGGTATGGACCCGTAGGCGTTGGCCAGGTCCAACCACAACACAGCTAGGTCGCCTTTGTTCTCATGGGCCTCTCTGATGAGTTGCGTGATGACCCCAGTGTGTTCCAAGCAGCCAGGAGCAGAGATCCCTCCCTTCTGTACTGATGGGTCAATATAGCTGTTATTGAGGAGGAACTCGGTCAGTCTTCGTGAGACGATGCTAAAAAAACACCTTCCCTTCCACGCTCAGCAGTGAGATGGATCGAAACTGACTGACTGTCTCGTGAGTTCTCCTCTTTGGGGATCCAAACTCCCTCAGCATGCCTCCACTGGTCGGCCACTGATCTGTTGTGTTTCTATTCAGGTTCTTTTTGCCTCTTTCTCTAAAATTGTATATAATAATCATTAGATTATTAATATATAAAACAAAAATAAATTTAAGAAATATTACATTTTGAAAACAAATGCACCCGAACGTGATGAGAGCTGCTTAATGCTAACTTTTAACATTGAAAATGCCATAGACATGCTAACGTGTTAGCGTCGCTCCCGTTTTTAAGTTATAAAATACGTCTATCAACTGTTTCAGAAGACCATAACAGGTCGGTTTAACATACAAAAGGTAAATAATACTCACAGAAGTATGCTCTTTAGGGTTTTAGCGGGGGAAAATTAAGCGAAAGAAAGAAAGAAGCAATAAGAAACGAAGCAATAGGTCGAAGCATTGCTTCAATCTGCGAACCACTGCTTGGATTGGTTCACAGCAAAGCCGTGCTGCAGAAAAGTTGATTACAGGCGCACATGACGTGAAATATATATATAAACATTAAACTGAAGCCAAGAGTAACGAGGCTGTTTGTTTTAAAAATGTAAGGAATAGAAAGTACAGATACCTGTGTGAAAATGTAATGAGTAGAAGTCAGAAGTAGGCAGAAAAATAAGTAAAGGAGTAAAGTATAGATACCTAAAAAGTGTACTTAAGTACAGTAACGAAGTATTTGTACTTCGTTACTTGACACCTCTGGTCATATATCATATAAAAATAATTATTATAATAATATCAATAATTATTATATTATTATCAATAATGAATATATAAATAGCCTAAAATAAAAAACAATTATATACATATACACACACACATACAACTGGTGTGAGGTTATGAGAGAAAAGTTATTAATATTGACCAGATGCCAGTGGGCTCTGTGACGGGGGTAGAGGCGAGTGTGCTGTCAAGAGTGACGTGGTTTTGATTTTTTTTTTTCCTCTCTCTCTCTCTTCCTTCCCCTCCCTTTTTTTCCTTTTTCTTTTCCTTTTCCTTCCCCTCTCATTTCCTTCCCTTTCCCTTTCCTTTCTCCTTCTCCCTCCTTCCTTTTCTTTCTTCTTCCCTCCTCCCCGAAAGGAAACTAAAACAATACCAGGTCAGTTAATGTTGAGTGGGAGGGTTGGGATTCTGCTGAGTCATTGTAGGGAGGTGAAGAATATTGCATTGTGATGAAATCTGTGAGAAGATTTCTCCAATAATTGATGTTTATACGGTTTCGTGTTTTCCAGTTCATGAGGATAGTTTTCTAGGCGATGGTTAGAGCTATGAGAACCAGTTTGAAATCTATAGTTTTTTTGGTAATTACTGAAGTGTCACCTAGCAAGCAGAGTGCGGGAGATAATGGGATGTGGCAGTCCAGCAAGGATGAAAGTGCCTGTGTAACCTGTTCCCAGAAGTGTCTGATGGGGGTGCAGTGCCATGTCGCATGAATGTATGTGTCTGTGCAGTTCTCTGTGCAGTGCATGCAAATTTCTGATGTGAGTCCCATTTTTGAAAACCTTTCCCCCGTGTATGTATGCAGTGTTTGTATCAATTGTATTGTATCAATTGTAAATTTGCATTATTAGTCATAAAATAAATATTTTTACAGATTTGATTCCAAAAGTTGGCATTGGGAGAAATTGACAAGTCATTTTCCCATTTGGATGTCGGCAGAGATATTTCTTGAAGAGGTTTTAAAATAATTTTGTATATTTTGGAGAGTAATTTTTTGGATGAAGATAGATTAATTAATTGTGATATTACAGGTGATAGTTGTAGATTTGATGATCTGAAATGTATTTTTGTTTGTAGAATTGATTTTAATTACAGGTATTTCAGGAACTGATTGCTCCCGATGCCAAACCTCTGGATCAGGAGTGGAAATTGTAAAAGTTCATTGGAATTGAAGATATGGTTAATGTGAGTGATACCCTTTTCAGCCCACATGTTAAAGTTAAGTGATTTTTTATTATTTACAAAGTCCCGGTTATTCCACAGTGGAGTGAAGTTAGATGGGGCAAGAGTGGAGTTAGTGATTTGGTGGAATTTCCACCAGGCTGTCAGGGTGGAGGCTATTGTGACCGCATTGAAACATGTATGGTGTTTAATGGACTTTGTAATAAAAGGAATGTCTGATATGTTTATGTCTTTGCACAGAGTTTGTTCCAAGTCTAGCCAGATGATATCAGATTGGGTAGGGTGTGTCCATTTATATATGTATTGTAGCTGGTTTGCCAGGGAGTATAATTGAAAGTTTGGTGCTTCTAGACCTCCTTGAAATTTATTTTGTTTGGTGCTTCTAGACCTCCTTGAAATTTATTTTTTTGCAGAGTAGTTAGTTTTATTCTTGGTGGTTTGTTTTTCCAATAGAAATGGGAAATGATTGAATCTAATTTTTTGAACCAGGTGGGTTTGGGATGGATTGGAATCATTGAAAATAAATAGTTTAATTTAGGTAATATATTCATTTTTACGACTGCTATTCTGCCAATTATGGTAAGTGGTAAGTTATGCCAGTGGAGTAAGTCATCTTCTATTGTTGTCAGTAATGGTGTAAAGTTGAGAGCGCTCAGCTCTGACAGCCTGGAGGATATCTTCACTCCTAGATAAGTGATGTGATCTGTGCATAAGGGAATGGGTGACTGCTGGATTATCACATCCCGATAACTGTTAAGTGGGAGAATGGATGATTTATTCCAGTTTATTGCATAATCAGAGATTTGGGAAAATGACTGAATTGTTGTAATTACTTCTTGTAGAGAGATTTGTGGATTTTGAATGAAAAGTAAAATATCATCTGCATATAATGATATTTTATGACTTTGGGTTGTTTCAATACCTTTGATGAGTGGGTTCTGACGGATTGCTGCTGCCAGGGGCTCAATAAAGATGTTAAATAATGATGGAGAGAGTGGACATCCCTGCCTAGTCCCCCTGTGCAATGTGAAACGTTGTGATGTTAGTCCATTAGTAGTGACTGTGGCTGATGGTGATGTGTAGAAAATCTTGATCCAATTCATAAATGAGTCCCCAAAGCCAAACCTTTGCAGCGTAGTGAGTAAAAAATTTCAGTTAACCCTGTCAAATGCCTTTTCAGCATCTAGGCTAACTATGAGTGTGTCTTTTTGTTGTACTGATGAGTAATGCATTAGGTTGTATAATCTGCGGGTATTGCTGGATGATTGTCTTCCTTTGATAAAGCCTGTTTGGTCAGGGTGAATAATATATGGTATGACTTTTTCAATTCTGAGGGCTAGAGCTTTACTGATAATTTTGAGATCTACATTGATGAGTGAAATTGGGCGATAATTTGATGCCAGGGTGGGGTCTTTATTGGGTTTGGGGAGAAGTGATATAAGAGCTGTGTTCATGTGTGTTGGGAATTTGAGATTTTGTTTTATTTCGTCTATTGTTCTCATAAATAATGGAGATAAGATTGACCAAAAGTGTTTGTAGAACTCAGCAGGGAAGCCATCAGGTCCTGGTGCTTTATTGCTGGGCATTAAGTTAAGAGCGGAGTTCTTTTTCTGAAATTAATAATTCTAATGCATTTGTTTGTTCTATGTTAAGCTTTGGTAAATGAATGTTGTTGAGAAATTGATTTATGTCTTCTTGACTTGGGTTCAAATCAGAGGAGTACAAATTTGTGTAATAGTCTTGGAATATTTTATTTATTTCTTGTGGAGCACTGGTTGGCTCCCCTGCTGAGCTCGTGATGGAATTTATTGTTGTTTTTTCTTTATTTCTTTTTATTTGGTTTGCTTCTTTCCATTTCTGTCCACTGCTGTACGTAGTCCTGGTTGTAACAGGCAATCCGCGGAGCTTACAAAAACGCTTTAAATCGTCAACTTTCCAGCGGTTGAAATGATCCAAATCACAGCACTCCTCGCTGCTTTCCGCGCCATACCTTGTGGGTTGGTAGCTGAAAACTTTAGCCTGCCCATAATGCACCGTGCGGCCTGAGATGCGCACTTTGCTTATTAAGCCCCTGTAATCGATCTTCTAGTGAAAATAGAAAACAGCTGCCATTGTGTGTATCTGTGCCACCTCCAAACTCCCAACTGTCATCCAGCACAGAAGAGGACGAAAGCGCCGTTCCAGCCCCCTTTAATTTCACTATATAGTTTAATCCCAGTTTTATATGTCTCAGACTTAAAGGGGTTCCCCCCGACTCGACCAATAGTGCAGGAAGTGAAGTAGTTTTAAAAGCTCCAACACACAATCTCAACGCTTTAACTTGAACAATGTCAAGTTTTCCCAATAAAGACTTTGCTGCAGACCCATATACCACACAGCCATAATCAAACACGGACCTAATTAAAGCTTTATAAATAGTCAACATCACGGTGCATTCAGCCCCCCATGTTGTTCCAGTCAGACACCTCATAAAATTAATCACTTCAGCACTCTTATCCACAATTTTCTGTATATGATCTTTATACGTAAGTCGCTCATCCAGCACTACTCCAAGGAACTTGAACGATTTAACCCTTTCAATACGTTCACCGTACAGTGTAAGAGGTTGCTCACAACCACGCTTCTTCCTTCCAAAAACCACAAACTTAGTTTTGGAAGCAGACAATCGAAATCCCCATCTGTCAGCCCAGCCCTGTACCTTATCTAATGCACACTGCATTTGACTAAATAAGTGTGTGACATTACTGCCCCTTTTCCAAAGGGCCCCATCATCCGCAAATAAAGATCTGCCAAAACTACCATCAACAGCATCAAAAATATCATTAACCATAACATTGAAAAGGACAGGACTGATAACACTGCCCTGAGGAAAAACAGTTACCCACTCTAACCTGAATACTTCTAGCACTCAAGAAGTGTTTAATCCAGTTCAATATCCTCCCTTTTATACCTGCATCAAAACGTTTTATGATAAGACTGTCCTTCCGGAGCATATCATATGCCTTTTCAATATCCAGAAAAACCGTCAACACAGCCTCTCGATTGCTCAACGCTTTCTTAATATCACTATCTAAAACCAACACAGAATCCATTGATGCTCTCCCAAGCCTAAAACCATTTTGGGAAGATGAAAAATATCCCCCCCGCTCCAGGTGGAATACCAATCTATCCGTAACCATTCTCTCCATAATTTTACATATAACAGGTGTAAGATAGGCAATAGGCCTATATGACAAGGTGCTCCCTGCCTCTTTGCCAGGGCCTGGTTTGTTTATTCTCTTGCTGGGTTTTTCTGCATGGGGTTGTCTGTCTCGGTCTCTCTCTTTGGCCACGCCCTGGTTCTGGTGCTTTCCATGCACACCTGTTTCTGATTTGCTGATTGCCACCTGGGGTGATATAAGCTCACTGAGGTTGCTTGTCTCTTGCCAGTTTGTCGTGCCTTGTGCCTTCATTCCAGCTCTGTATCCGCGTTCCATAGTCTTGCCTGCCTCTTTGAGTGTACCTGATCTCCTGCCTGTTGCTTTGACCACGCTTGCTTGCCTGATGATTTTTGTACTGTTGTTTTTCCTGGACTGCTTACTGGTGTACCGACCTCTGCTAACCACAATCATAAAGTCTTCCGAAAACCAGAGCTGTCTGCTTGAGCCATGCATTTGTGTCCTGCCATTCCTTACCATTCAGCCTGACAGTACAAACTGGCCAACGATGGACGCAGCCGGCTCTAACCCATTTCAGTTGGCGGTACAACACCACAGTAAGCAGCTCGCACAACAACAGGATCACCTCACCGCACTCTCCTCCCAGTTTAGTGACCTCGCTAAGCGCCAGAACCTATTCATGGAGTCGGTGAGCACCCAGATGGGACAATTACTGTCTCATCAGGCTTCCACTGTTCCGGCCACCTATAGCACCAGTGTGCCTCCACTGGGGCTGTCAGCAACTGCACTGGCTTCCGCACCCGAACCAGACTACTGCAATCTGCTGTCACCGCCTGAACACTTCTCAGGTGAGTCCGGAGACATCAGACCTTTTCTGACTCAGTGTGAGTTGAATTTTGTCATGTAAGTTCCCGTCTGACAGGGCGAAGATAGCTTACATCATCACTCACCTGACTGGTCGTGCATTGGCGTGGGCAACAGCTGAGTCGCCAATCTGCCACCTGTGCCTCTCTTCCGGCATTTACATCAGCTCTGCATTTGGTCTTCCAACACACCTCTCCAGGGAGAGAAGCAGCTCGATCCCTGATGAAGCTGAGGCAAGGCGGACGTCGTGTCACCGAGTATCAATCAATCAATCAATTTTTTTTATATAGCGCCAAATCACAACAAACAGTTGCCCCAAGGCGCTTTATATTGTAAGGCAAGGCCATACAATAATTATGTAAAACCCCAACGGTCAAAACGACCCCCTGTGAGCAAGCACTTGGCTACAGTGGGAAGGAAAAACTCCCTTTTAACAGGAAGAAACCTCCAGCAGAACCAGGCTCAGGGAGGGGCAGTCTTCTGCTGGGACTGGTTGGGGCTGAGGGAGAGAACCAGGAAAAAGACATGCTGTGGAGGTGAGCAGAGATCAATCACTAATGATTAAATGCAGAGTGGTGCATACAGAGCAAAAAGAGAAAGAAACAGTGCATCATGGGAACCCCCCAGCAGTCCACGTCTATAGCAGCATAACTAAGGGATGGTTCAGGGTCACCTGATCCAGCCCTAACTATAAGCTTTAGCAAAAAGGAAAGTTTTAAGCCTAATCTTAAAAGTAGAGAGGGTGTCTGTCTCCCTGATCTGAATTGGGAGCTGGTTCCACAGGAGAGGAGCCTGAAAGCTGAAGGCTCTGCCTCCCATTCTACTCTTACAAACCCTAGGAACTACAAGTAAGCCTGCAGTCTGAGAGCGAAGTGCTCTATTGGGGTGATATAGTACTACGAGGTCCCTAAGATAAGATGGGACCTGATTATTCAAAACCTTATAAGTAAGAAGAAGAATTTTAAATTCTATTCTAGAATTAACAGGAAGCCAATGAAGAGAGGCCAATATGGGTGAGATATGCTCTCTCCTTCTAGTCGCCGTCAGTACTCTAGCTGCAGCATTTTGAATTAACTGAAGGCTTTTTAGGGAACTTTTAGGACAACCTGATAATAATGAATTACAATAGTCCAGCCTAGAGGAAATAAATGCATGAATTAGTTTTTCAGCATCACTCTGAGACAAGACCTTTCTGATTTTAGAGATATTGCGTAAATGCAAAAAAGCAGTCCTACATATTTGTTTAATATGCACTTTGAATGACATATCCTGATCAAAAATGACTCCAAGATTTCTCACAGTATTACTAGAGGTCAGGGTAATGCCATCCAGAGTAAGGATCTGGTTAGACACCATGTTTCTAAGATTTGTGGGGCCAAGTACAATAACTTCAGTTTTATCTGAGTTTAAAAGCAGGAAATTAGAGGTCATCCATGTCTTTATGTCTGTAAGACAATCCTGCAGTTTAGCTAATTGGTGTGTGTCCTCTGGCTTCATGGATAGATAAAGCTGGGTATCATCTGCGTAACAATGAAAATTTAAGCAATACCGTCTAATAATACTGCCTAAGGGAAGCATGTATAAAGTGAATAAAATTGGTCCTAGCACAGAACCTTGTGGAACTCCATAATTAACTTTAGTCTGTGAAGAAGATTCCCCATTTACATGAACAAATTGTAATCTATTAGACAAATATGATTCAAACCACCGCAGCGCAGTATGTGGTGGACTTCCGCATTCTGGCAGCCAGGAGTGATTGGAATTCTGTGGCGCTCTATGACGTGTTTTTTTCAGGGGCTCTCAGAAGATATCCAGGAACTGCTGATAGCAGTAGATTTGCCCGACGATTTGGACCAGCTGATCGCCCTCGCCATTCAGACCGACCGGCGTCTGCAGGACCGCCCTCGCCGTGTCACCCGGCTGTCTGTCCAACGCTCCGCAACTCCTCCTGCCTGCACGTCTTCCTCCAGCCACGTGAGAGCGGGTCCTCCACACAGCGGTTCCAAGGAATCCATGCGACCACGTCACGCTCGTCTTTCTTCCACCGAGAGGCAGCAACGCCGAGATGGCGGACATTGTTTTTACTGTGGACATTCTGATCACATGATATCCAATTGTCAAGCCAGGGGTGCCACCATGCGGCCAAAATCCGACATACAGGAATCCCTCGCTGCTGGTTTGATTCGTCATTCGTTGTCGCCCGCAGGGGTGGGGTTTTTCTTCGTCGAGAAAAATGACAAATCGCTCTGCCCTTGTATTGATTATCGTGGGCTTAATGACATCACCGTTAAAAATCGTTACCCGTTACCTCTCATTTCCACTGCTTTTGAGTTGTTGGAAGGAGCAAAAATTTTTAATAAGCTGGATTTCAACAATGCATACCATTTAGTAAGGATAAGAGAAAGAGATGAATGGAAAACAGCTTTTAACACACCAACTGGTCATTATGAATACTTAGTCATGCCATTTGGCCTCACAAATGCTCCTGCAGTGTTCCAGAACTTGGTAAATGATGTGCTGTATGAATTTCTCAACACATTCGTTTTTGTTTATCTTGATGATATTCTGATTTTCTCCCCTGACCTGAAAACCCACACTGAACATGTGTGCACTGTACTTCAGACCCTGTTACGCCATAACCTGTTCGTTAAAGCAGAGAAATGTGAGTTCCATAAATCGACGGTTTCGCTTTTGGGGTTTGTAATTGCTGAGGGGGAGATTAAGATGGACCCTGATAAGGTTGCTACAGTACGTGATTGGGCTGTTCCCTCCTCACGAAAGGAGGTACAGAGATTCCTGGGTTTCGACAATTTCTTTTGAAAATTAATTTGCAATTTCAGCACTATTGCAGCTCCATTACACGATGTCACGTCGTCCCTCCAGCCATTTGTTTGGTCACCTGAGTGAGACGAGGCTTTGAAGGTTCTAAAGAAACACTTTATAGCGGCCCCTGTGCTACTCCTCCCTGACCCCACTCAACAGTTTGTGGTAGAGGTGGATGCTTCAAACGTGGGAGTGGGTGCAGTTCTTTCACAACAAAATCCTACTGACAATAGAATGCACCCATGTGCCTATCTGTCAAAGAAGTTGACTGCAGCTGAGCAAAATTACAGCATCGGAGACCACGAACTGTTGGCGGTAAAAGTGGCCTTGGAGGAGTGGCGCCACTGGTTGGAGGGGGCACAAACACCGTTCCTAGTTTACACTGATCACAAAAATTTAGAATATTAATATGAGCGTCAAACCAATGGTCAAACCGAACGCCTAAATCAGGAATTAGAAAAGGGTCTTCGTATTCTTGCCTCACAACAACCTGCTACCTGGTCCTCGCAAGTACCCTGGATAGAATTGGCCCATAATCAACCCTCTCTATTTCCTCCCACAGACCTCAACTCCTCGGTGCCCTCTGCATTTCGTCTTGTTCTTCGCTGCCGACGAACCTGGAAGCGGGCCAAAATGACATTGATCCGCACGTCCCAAGCCTATAAGTCCGCCGCGGACCATAGGGTGGACCGTTTGGTCTGCGACACCGGATTCTGGATCAAGATTTTTTATTTTGCCACAAATTATTTTTCAGCAAACATATCAATGCATTGCCTTTATTTATATCCATTTACACTGTTATAAATAGCAGCTGTTGATTGACAATTTGTGGCATCAGAATGGGCAAATTACTGTCCGACTTTATGCATTAAATAATGACTGAGTCATTTCACCTCAGAGTATCTGCAATCCTGAAACTGAACTCCAGTGAACTCAGTGCTTTTAAATGCTCTGAGTTCAGATGAAATGTGTGAAATCTGAAACAAAACATGACATCTGTGTTCCTTCATTTACAAATAACCATTAAATTAAAGTGAGTGTATAACTTACTCAGTTTTGGTCTTGTTGCGAAAAAGAGCAGGAATATCGATGAGAAACATGTATATGTGGCGATTGCGTGCATGAAACTCTTCTCTACTCTTCCCCGTTCTGCTCATTCCTTTGTACCTGCAAAAGCAGATATGTTTCATTCTTTATTTGATTTATGCAAATGATTTATTGCATATTCTCTGCATTTGATTATGCACACTGGAAGTGTTCCCAGGCTCATTAGCTGATAGAAATAAATCTTCTGGACTATTTTGTGGCATTAATATGATTGCTTTATCTCACATCAAAGCTGTGGAACTGGCCCGATGACAAAGGTTTGTTCTGAATAAAGTCAAGAGATGTGCTTTTTCTAGAAAACTACCTGTGCTAATTAAAAATCACTGCATTGCTGATACCATTGGGCATCTGGTAAGGATGCCCCCTGGGCATCTCCCTAGGGAGGTGTTCGAGGCATGTCCATCTGGGAGGAGACCCCGGGGAAGACCCAGGACTAGGTGGAGAGATTATATCTCCACACTGGCCTGGGAATGCCTTGGGATGCCCCACTCAGAGGTGGTCAATGTGGGGTCCCCTGCTGGAGCTGTTGCCCCTGTGACCCAATCCCAGATAAGCAGTTGAAGATGAGTGATGAGTGAGTGCATTGCTGATGCCAAGTGGGTGAAATTTATTCATGTGTGGCCATGAACTGAATAAAATATAGAACTGACCATGGATAGAATGTCTTAGAAATTACAAAAATGGCCTCATAATCAAATTCACATTTTCTGCACTATTGTGAAAGCTTATCCGCCTCACCGATGTTTCTCCATGTTTGCCTTATGCTGTGCCAAATTGTGTTTATAAGGAAACAAACTGTATCGACATGTTGCGGATTTGTTGGATGGAGTTTTGCTGGTGGATTTTTGCTTGCCCTCACCTTGTTCCACTGACTTCATGGATCGTTTCCCCAGTCTGGAATAATTTTGATCTTTTGACGACAAATAAGGTAAATCTTTTTCTCCTTTGGGCATTGTTTACTGTTATTTTTCCCATTAGATATGTTTGTACTCCTTTACAATACTGGAAGAATAACCAGAAAACATATCCACACCTTTATCAACTCGCACTGAAATTTTTATGCTCACCATCTTCATCTGTACCCTGTGAAAGAGTTTTTAAGGCAGGGGAACTGGTGTGTAAGAAGAGAAATCGCCTTGGAACAAAGACACTTCAGAAACCTTTGTTCCTCAATAAAAATGCATAAATGAATCTATTTTTTGTCTTTTATTTCATATGCTTTAACACTTAAGTTAACAAATTTCCATACATAAGTTACAAATTTTAACTCTGAATTTTATTACAGACAAATTTGCTATATTTTACAAACCAACTCAGTTTAGCATTTACACAAACAAGGTTTTAAGCAAATTTTAAACTCTTCTCATGAACAGTTTAACTCGACACACAAATTGAGCACATGAAATTATGCAATGATGAGATATTTTAAATAGAGGACTGGCGATTAACTATTTCACAAGCTGATGTTGCGTTTGCAGCACGTTAGCTTTCCATCTTATTTTCATTTTATTTACCTGCAGGGGTCACTATTGAGCGACAACACAGTGTCAATACAGTGCCGACACAGTTTGTGTAGTGTGTCAATACACTCCTTGAGGTATCATCATCCCATCACTAGTAGAGACCCTGAAAACTTGCAGTTTTCATACGGATCATATGGATCATTTATTATTCCAAATAAATAATCCGTCTGTGTCTGCTACGTTTAAGATGCGTGGAATTTAATAAATGCAAACTAAATTTCAGACATCTTATATATATTACTCTGGAACAAAGAGGACAGTCAGTGTTTAGCAAAAGCAAGACGTTAAAGAACACGAGGCGTTGCAGCTCACAATGATTCCAATTGAAAATAATGGAGAAGCAACCTGAGCTGCTTCTGGCATTTTTACATAAGTCAAACACAATAACGTCTATAAACCCAGAGAATATATTCACGAGAGTTTTAGGCACAATATACAAAGGGTTTAATGCTGTTATCCGTGTGGAGCCTGATCAGAGCGTCACAAATGCATTTCTTCTGTCGTGAATGTACTGAGGTTACCCATAATGCACTTTGTGGAGACACAATATCCACACTAAAACCTTCAAAATTAGTGCATTATTTTAAAACTAAAACATATATCTGATATTTTCACTTTATAAAACTTCAGACGTGACGTTAATTTAAATAACTTGTCCGAAATTAGTTTGGTTAAAATTTGAACCATAAGTTAAAATTGTATGCCTCTGGATGACTTGGGTGATATTGCCAATACATCCATATGGGGTAAAAAACAAACAAACAAAAAAAGCTTTTCTTTTCTGTGACCAGTTATCCTATGTCTGCAGAGGATAGTGCAGTTTTTTCTGGAACCAGCTGTCTGTTGTTTGCAGAGGATAGAGCTGTGCATCTACTACAAAACATTTAACAGGCAGGTTCTCAAATCTTTTCAGACTTCATAAATGTTTGTAATTGTTAAGCTTTGTTCACCACGCCTGTAAAAATAGGTTAGCGGTCTAAAATTTATCGGACCAAAATTTATTGGAAGATAATTAGTCCGCTGATGGTTTTCAAACTTATCTGAAAAGCTAATCCAATAATGAAAACATTAGCTTTGATAATTATCGGTTAGCGGATTAGCGGAACTGTGCCCACCACTGGCTAATCCTTATAGGCACGACCTCTCCCATTTGCCTTGTCTTGCCTTCTCCACTGGGAATAGAAAAAAAAAAAACCCTGCGCTTTTCGCGACTGCTTTGGTGATTGCAGCCAAAAACAAAATGGTGCACCATTTTTCCGTTAGAAGTGATGTTGTGTTTAGGTTGCACAATGGCAACGATGTGTATTCTGAATTCTGATATACTATTATTAAGTCTTTAAATTCCTTCACACATGAATTGAAAGTCCTCACATTAACTGGATCAAAGGTGCATCCAGCGTGAAGCCCCTGGCTGCAGTAGAGCAATGTTGCCAGACTGGCCAGTTTTGAATTTTTATTTTGCGGCTAAAATTTGAATTTGTCATACAAACAAAATTGGGTGGCTCAGCATCAGTTTGACATTAAAAAAAAATTGAAAGAAATTTGCTAATTTGAAAGAAAGCCCAGTTGGCTGAATGCAGCTGGAAATCATCAGCTGTATCAGGCAACAGTGAAAGCGAGATTTGTAGCACAATACCTCTCAGTAGCAGTGTCATTGTAACACAAGTTAGCTCTTAGCATGACTGGGATTGACATGATTAAAACAAGTAAAAACAGACGCAATGTGTAGATTCCTCCAACCTTGCAATCTACCTCAGATGCTCGAAATGGATCAACCTCACTTGTGTCACTGCATGCTGTTTGAAAGACAGCAATCTGCAAAATATGCCAGAAACACACAAGATATTGATATATTATTTTTTTTGTCCATATGTCACACAACTAATCAACCCCCAGTCTAAAGCGCCGGTCACACGGCACTAACGAAGGACACCAAAGCCAAAACGAAACATGAAATCTGGACGTATGTTGCCTTTTGGAGACATCGTCATTCAGCTTCGTTTCTGTAGCTGGCACTTCATCAGAATTTTCAAACTGTTGAAAAATGTGAACGAATCTTGACTATACCCTCAATTCATCCGGATTCCATTTTGCTTTCTGTCTTGATGGTTCCTCATCGTTTGTGTCATTCCCGTACCGTCAGTGTTCCGTTTGATTGTCGTCCAACTTCATCCAACCTCCCAAGTCCGACATCTTGCACGAACATTGACAGTATATGAACAGATCAATAATTAAAGATCCGACGAGCTGAACTTGACTCATCCATGTGTGGGACGAAAAGCAACGTTTTCATACAGAAACAACAGCGGCAAGAACATTTGATCAATACTTTAACTATTTACACACGCTGCAGCCGTCACTGGCTGCAACGTGCATGTGTGCGCACACATTGTTATAGTGAAGACAAACCTGTTGTCAAGACAACGCAGCTGCGGGTAGCTGTGGAGAGCACAGACTCACTGCAGAAATGGTCATAGCATCAAGGTTGCTGTTTGCTTCGTTTTTCTTTTTTAGTTTCGGTTTCGTTTCAGTCTTTTTGTTTTAAAACAACTTCAATAATAAGCTATCAAACATGTCATATAGCAAACAATAAAACAAACATTAGGTGATACAGATAGCACAGATACAACATAACCAACCCAGTCTGTCATGATTCAGCAGCACAAAATATGCATTAATCTATTGGTTCATCATATGTCACGAAAAGTGCCAAATTTTCATCATGGAAGCACAAATTCATTCTAATTCATTCCGTGATGGCTGCACGTAATTTACAGTGCAGCGTAGGGTTGGGGGTGGTCATGGTTAGGGGAAGAAGTAGGGTTAGGTTATGGTTAAGGTTAGGGTTGGGGGTAGGATTAGTAATAGTGAGTTTTAAAAAAAACCCTGTCACGAAAGGACAAAAAAAAACCAACAAAAAAAAAAAACGTGTGCCTGGGCTGAGCATAACATATGTTGTGAGCCTAATTAAGGACACACTGACAGCTATCAAACAGTAATAATCCTAATGATATATTGACAGTGGCAGGCATGTTGTGTGTTGGGGGGGTTTGGCTGGACATTTTGGTGTTCTTTTCTTTTCTTTGCTCTCCAGGTGGTATGCAAACTGATTTATTGTCTGTGGAGAAGGTGCTGGCAGAAGAGTCCTTCACCCTCATCAACGTGATATGCAGCACCTGTGGATGATGCTCACGTGCAACCTTAAAGATTTTCAGCTGAAGCAGATAATGAGATGGCGTTCTGCATTTAAGCCATGTGTGATTCGAGCAGAATTGCCGGGAACTCGACCTTGTGATGTTCGTTTGTGAGACGCTGAGGACCGCGCCTGGGTTTGACACATCGTGCCTGTGAAGGAGGACGGGTGAGGGACACATGCTGTCAGCACACATCAGAGGTGATTTGATTGTCTGAATAATTGTTAACAGTAATTTGGTATTTTGTTACACAGTATATGTGAATATTGATGAGAGTTGTGCAGCTTGCTTCTCACGGCCGTGGCGTGTGGACTGATGATCCTCCACCTGTTGTGAGAAGCTGCTCATTTACATAAAGTTTAAATTCAGACCTGAATGTGTTGCTGATAGTGTGTGCCTTTGAAGGATATTAGTTGTAGCTGCTGACTTACCTCACCTTTTCTATCCTTCACAGAGTCGGTTTGTCGTGTCCACCTGGGGGGTGTTTGGCGGTGAACGTGGGTCCAGAGGCACCGGGCTTCGATCCCTTTGGGCACTGGAGAGCGCGCCGTCCTTCACTCTGCCAGACAGACGCGCTTTATGTTTGTACACCGAGTATTGCACAAAAGGGGGAAAATAAACTGTTTTGTTTTTGTGGAACCGCTTTCTGGTTATTTAGCACTGGGTTCAGTCAGACGCAGGTCCGCTCCTCAACCCGCGTTGGCACATAACAGTAGTTCCCGGCCATTCTAAAATGGACCCAGCGGCAGAAGCGGTTCCATTTGCCGAAGGAGTTCAAGAACACTTGGAGAAAATATGGGAGCAATTACAGCATCTCGCAAACCAAATTAAACAAACAGATGCCCGCGTTACGGAGCTTGCAGCGCAAGCCATTCCGCTTCCTGCTGCTCCAGCTGCGGCACCATCGATACCGGTGCAGATAACTCCGTCACCCAGAGATTCAGCTTCCAAATCGATTGTTTGTTATCCGGAGCCTTATGCGGCAAACGTTGAAGCCTGTGCTCCGTTTTTGATGCAATGTTCTCTGGTTTTTGCTCATACCGTTGCCCAACGGTTGCTGAATCTCAGGCAGGGGAGGCGGAGTGCGACGGAGTATTCTGTGGATTTCCGAATTTTTTCTGCTCAGTCCGGTTGGAAAGCCGCAGCTTTAAGAGGAGTGTTTGTGGATGGTTTAAACGAGTCATTAAAAGACGAGCTAGCAGTCCGTGACGAACCAAAAGATTTAGATGAGCTAATATCTTTGGTGATTCGTCTAGATGATCGGATAAAGGAGCATGGACGCGAGAGAGGGCGGCCATCAGAGCGGGTTTTTTCGTCTCGGGGTTTTCCCCGACACAGATCTGGGCTGCCTCTTCTTCGCCCCACTGAGACTCCTCCGACGGGACCTCTGGCTCCTCTTGCGGATGAGCCCATGCAGCTCGGACTAGCTGAAGCCGCTATATTGCCCTGTCACATAAGCGTCAAGAAAAATAGTGGTGACGTATCTCCAGGTGTTCTGGGACAGGCAAAATAATGCACACAAAAAGAAAAAAAAAATTAATTTGGGCTGTTTTTTTTTTTTTTTTGAAAAGGGTTATAAATTGTTTGGGGATTCAGAGGCGGTTCTGGTGGAGTGAACGACAGGCGGTTCGGAGCTCGGTCTGGACTCAGTTGATCGTTGGTTTTTATTATTTGTACTTAGGTATTTTCTGTTTGGGTCTGGGGTTGTTTTGTTATTTTTTATTTCCCTGCTTCCCTAACCCCAACCTCACTCGCCCTAAGACCGTTCGTCTTGTGGGTTGTGGGGTGGTGCAGGTTGGTCATGCTGAGCGTTCTCAGAAGACCTCTGCACCTAGGGGGGGGGGGGGTTGTCAGGGGCGTTTTTTTTGGTTTGGTTAGGGCCCGGTTCCACTCCAGCCTCGGTGGGCCTTTGTACCGTTCGTCATTGGTGTTGCCGGGGTGTGGTGCAGCGGGAACATACCTCAGTCGGAGGGGTGGGCCGATCTGTTGCCATTCACCATTTCGGTAGTTCCACCCCTCCCGATAGGCTGGGGGTATGGTCGGGTTGGGGCACCGGACGTATTTCCGGTTTTCCACTGCGCCTTGGGGTTGGGGCCAGGTTAGTTTTTCCTGTTCCCTTCCCCGGCTTGGTAATTTTGTTGCCGTTTGCCAAAATTGAGCCGACGGAGGGCTCTGGGAGTGATCTGGGGTCTTTCGGGGTGCTGGGGAAGGTAACAGGGTTTATCGGTTGTTTTATTTGCCCCCAGGGTTGTTTAATGTAGTCCACCGGGGGTTGGAATTTTGTGTTTCTTCTGTTTCCTTCCAGGTTCCACCTCCAGGATTGATGGGACGGTCCTCTGGGGGGGAATTGGCTTGTGGGGCCGACTAGCCAAGTGTGGCCAGGTCTGGGGTTCCTGGGTTGTGGGGAGGGTGCCTCCTGGGGTTTGATGGTATGGTCCTCTGGGGGCGCTGTTGCTCCAGGTGTACCTGGGGACCTCTGTGGGATTCTGGCTTTGGCTATTTCTCCTGGAACTGGCGGTAAAGGCCTTCTGGGGGGTGTTGGGCTCTGCAAGTCGTTCTGGGGGGGTTGTTTGTTATTTTTCTTTGTGCATTTATGTTTGTATTGTGTTTGTGGGGCTGTGTTGGGTTTTTGCATTTGGGAGTTTTTCTTTTCTTCCCGGGGTTGGATGGGACGGTCCCCTGGGGAGGTTTTGGGTGGGTTTTATGTTTTTCTTGTATGTTGGGTTGTACTTGGGACTTTTTTGGGGTTTTTGTTGATGCCAGCCGGCCTTCCAGCTGCGGTGCCCTGTCCTGCTGTCTGCGGTGGACCTTGGGAGCATTACGCCGTCTGCTTCCTGACGAGGACCCCGGAAGGAGGTGCTGTTCTTGGACCTGGTCTGTTCGGTCACCGGGAGGCTTCCCGTTAAGGGGGGGGGGGGGGGGGTACTGTTGTGTGTTGGGGGGGGGGTTTGGCTGGACATTTTGGTGTTCTTTTCTTTTCTTTGCTCTCCAGGTGGTATGCAAACTGATTTATTGTCTGTGGAGAAGGTGCTGGCAGAAGAGTCCTTCACCCTCATCAACGTGATATGCAGCACCTGTGGATGATGCTCACGTGCAACCTTAAAGATTTTCAGCTGAAGCAGATAATGAGATGGCGTTCTGCATTTAAGCCATGTGTGATTCGAGCAGAATTGCCGGGAACTCGACCTTGTGATGTTCGTTTGTGAGACGCTGAGGACCGCGCCTGGGTTTGACACATCGTGCCTGTGAAGGAGGACGGGTGAGGGACACATGCTGTCAGCACACATCAGAGGTGATTTGATTGTCTGAATAATTGTTAACAGTAATTTGGTATTTTGTTACGCAGTATATGTGAATATTGATGAGAGTTGTGCAGCTTGCTTCTCACGGCCGTGGCGTGCGGACTGATGATCCTCCACCTGTTGTGAGAAGCTGCTCATTTACATAAAGTTTAAATTCAGACCTGAATGTGTTGCTGATAGTGTGTGCCTTTGAAGGATATTAGTTGTAGCTGCTGACTTACCTCACCTTTTCTATCCTTCACAGAGTCGGTTTGTCGTGTCCACCTGGGGGGTGTTTGGCGGTGAACGTGGGTCCAGAGGCGCCGGGCTTCGATCCCTTTGGGCACTGGAGAGCGCACCGTCCTTCACTCCGCCAGACAGACCGCGATTTATGTTTGTACACCGAGTATTGCACAAAAGGGGGAAAATAAACTGTTTTGTTTTTGTGGAACCGCTTTCTGGTTATTTAGCGCTGGGTTCAGTCAGGCGCAGGTCCGCTCCTCAACCCGCGTCGGCACATAACAGAGCACAGTTCAGCTAAACCAATAGCAGATAATTATCGAAGCTAGCGGATTAGCTTTTCGGATGAGTTTTAAAACCCATCATTGGACCATTTATCTTCCGATAAATTTAGTTCCGATAACATTTTTTTGGTGCTGGTAAAGTCAGCAAAGTTTAACGGTCAAAAACATTTGCAAACCCTAAAATCAAACATTTTATTCCGTCTGTTGTGTGTTTATTTATGACAGACTGGCTGTCGCTTGCTGATGACATCATCATTAAATGCAAAACGTGACTGGCCGGTCAACACAGGGAGCATTGCGGGTAGTGTAGTTCAGGTTCACTTTGGACGTTACAGTGTTACTATTCCTTGTTCCTTGGAAATCTGCTGCAAAACCCATCACACATCATGCAAAAATAATTATTTGAATACCTAAAGGACACTGGATTGCTTCATCGCATCTAAATGACTATGGCTGCCAGGAGTTAAGGTTTTGTAAAATCTCAGCGATCACTCACCAGCCTGGTAGGTGGCAGTAAATGCACCTTAAGCTGGTGCTGTCTGCCATTGGATCTGAAAGAAGAAGAAGTGTTATCGTCTGCTTGACACAAAAACAAAACGGACTAATTTTAACATTATTTTATTTTATTTCTTTGTGGCTGATGGTATTGCCAAGACTCGGTGGGAGAGAGGAGCTCTCACGGCGCAGCTGTGTACACAGGGACATTTCTTCACCATTTAGACCATTTTGGATATTCTCAGGACGATTATTTTTTCACATAAATCCCACTGAAACGAACAGGTAAGAAGTTATATTCACTACATCTTTTATTCTGCCAATCGATGCATTAATAGACGTATTTTAGTTGCTTAAGCCGCAGTATTTAAAACATGTGAAAAAAGCAGCAACTTTTTAGTTTGTGTATATAATACAGAGATAAACTTTTCTTTCTTTCACATTTCTAATACTGTTTTACTGCTTTTGAAAGATGATGACAGTGTTTAGGGTTTTATTTTTTTTATTCATTCATTTATTGTGTGTTCTTTTTGTGTTTGTGATCCTTGACTTTACCCAGCAGCCCCTGCAGCGCTTAAAGCGAAACTGGTTTATCAGAAGCCGGCAGTGTAATCTGATGTGGCCACATCCGAATCACTACTAAAAGTTACCAGTTATCTTTAATAAAGATAATTTTTTTAGCAGTTTATCGGTTTATCATCATTAAATATAACTTTTCAGTTATCTGATAAATGGTTATCAAAGCTACCTTTTTGGTTAGCTGCACCCACCACAGCATATTGAGCATGTGACATAGAAAACAACAGTCTAACTCTAAAAGTAGGCACTATAAATAAAGATACAACAAAATATATGTCTGGAGCCTCTCTGGTAAGTTAGCCAACGCATACATTAATTTATCCCTACTGCTCCAAATCACTGTAATGTATTGCCAAACTTAACATCACCAATCTCAGCAACACATTAGTCGGACCTAAACAGAGACAGGCATTTTCTCAGAAAGCTAACCTCATTCAGCAATTCTTTGGCAGGGTTATTTGTTCATTTAATCAGCTCATATCGCTGAAAAGAAAAAGCAGATTAAATGCCAAGTACATTTGTCAAACAACGACTACACACAAAAACAAAACTAAACACAAGAACTGATGGTCATTAAATAAACTTCTGACTCCTTTTTCTGTGGGGTATACCTCATTTTTTTTTAAACTTTAAAACTGACCATTTTAAATATCTATCCATTTTCCACTGTTTGCAGCTTAAATGAGGGCACCCAGATGTTTCTCTTCTCAGCCACATCCTGCTGCTACTCCCAGTGGATCCTAAAGCATTCCCAGGCCAGATGGAATATTCGTATAAGCCTTGCAACATGTTCTGAGTTTGCCCTGAGGT
Organism: Thalassophryne amazonica; assembly: GCF_902500255.1. Lineage (NCBI taxonomy): Eukaryota > Metazoa > Chordata > Actinopteri > Batrachoidiformes > Batrachoididae > Thalassophryne > Thalassophryne amazonica. The sequence goes on along the minus strand of NC_047105.1, from coordinate 58,022,177 downwards.
CTTCTCCCAATTAATGCATCCAGGAGCCATCATAATCAGATTCCCAAACCTCCTCATCTTACTCTTTTCAACACACACACACACACACACACACACACACACACACACACACACACACACACACACACACACACACACACACACACACACACACACACACACACACACACACACACACACACACATTTCTTCAAGTTCCTTTCGGATGTTCAGACCTCCTCATCCTTTCTCTAAGGTGAGCAGAGCAGGTAGCTTAGTAGATCCCCAGCTGGACTGTAGACCTGGGTTCGACTCTTGCTTTGGCTGGAAAAGTAACCTGCATCAGAATGACATCTCAGCCGGAGGGGGGGGGGGGGGGTCATAGACCCCAGTCTCCCTGGGGTCATAGACTCCCAGTCTGATGGGCCTCAAAGCCTATGTTGGACTTACTTTTTCTCTTCGGGCGAGTTGTAGCACACCATGCAAGAAGCTTAGTTTAGCTATTTGTATCTGTGTGTCATAGTTTTGAGGAGGATACAGAATTGGTGAATAGGCGAGTCATGTAGACTCGTAATCTGCTTCTTAGCCTCAGTGGCTGTTGAAATCAAACAAAGAGCATTTAATCCAAGTCCAATGTCAAAATGGCCATTTTCAGGAAAGTGGAAGGTGTTTGCACCACCAGAAACCTGGTCTGATGTCCAGTAATGCTTCCCCCCCTCTCGCTTGCTATCTGGTACTCTCTCTCTTGCATGCATACACAAAATACAGTTGTATGCAAAAGTTTGGGCACCCCTGATCATTTTCATGATTCTCCTTTATAAATCATTGGTTGTCTGGATCGGAAGTTTCAGTTAAATATATCATATAGCAGATGAACACACTGATATTTGAGAAGTGAAATGATGTTTCTAGTATTTACAGAAAGTGTGCAGTAATTATTTAAACGAAATTAGGCAGGCGCATAAATTTGGGCACCCTTGTCATTTTATTGATTTGAATACATTTAGCACTAATTATTGGAACACAAAGTTGGTTTGGTAAGCTCATTGACTCTTGACCTCCTTACACAGGTGAATCCAATCATAAGAAAAGGCATTTAAGGTGGCCATTTACAAATGTTTCTCCTCTTTGCATCTCTTCTAATGAGTGGCAACATGGGAGCCTCTAAACACCTCTCAAATGACCTGACAACAAAGATTGTTCAACATCATGGTTTAAGGGAAGGATACAAAAAGATATCTCAGAGATTTCAGCTGTCAGTTTCCATTGTGAGGAACATAGTGAGGAAATGGAAGACCACAGGCACAGCACTAGTTAAGGCCCAAAGTGGTAGGCCAAGAAAAATCTCAGATAAGCTGAAGCAAAGGATGGTGAGAACAGTCATCGTCAACCCACAGACCTGCTTCAAAGACCTACAACATAATCTTGCTGCAGATATTGTCTCTGTGCATTGTTCAACTATACAGCGAACTTTGCACAAAGAGACACTGTATGATGATGTAATGCAGTGGAAGCCTTTTCTGTGTACACGCCACAAACAGAGTCACTTGAGGTATGTTAAAGCACATTTGGACAAGCCATGCATGGCTGAAAAAGAACACAGCATTCCAAGAAAACCAGTAAAATTTTACCTACAGTAAAATTTGGAGGTGGTTCCATCATGCTGTGGGGGCTGTGTGGCCAGTGCAGGTACTGGGAATCTTGTTAAAGTTGAGGGTCACATGGATTCCAGTCAATATCAGCAGATTCTTGAGAACAGTGTTCATGAATCAGTGACGAAGTTGAAGTTGCACCGGGGCTGGATCTTTCAACAAGACAACGACCCTAAACACTGCTCCAGTACAATGTTCTGGAATGGCCATCTCAGTCCCCACACCTGAATATTATTGAAAATCTGTGGTGTGATTTTAAGCGGACTGTCCATGCTCGGAAACCAACAAACCTGAGATGTTTTGTAAAGAAGAATGGTCCAAAATGCCTTCAACCAGAATCCAGACTCTCATTGGAAGCTATGGGAAGCATTTAGAGGCTGTTAATTCTGCAAAAGAGGATCTACTAAATATTGATGTATTTTTTCTGTTGGGTGCCCAAATTTATGCAACTGCCTAATTTTGTTTAAAGAATTGTTGCACACTTTCTGTAAATTCTAGAAGCATTCATTCATTAATTTCACTTCACTTCTCAAATATCACTGTGTTTGTCTGCTATATGATATACAATGGCTTGCAAAAGTATTCAGCTCTCTGGTATTTCAATTTTTTAATTTGTTTATGGCATTTCAAATACAAAAAGTATTTCAGACTTCTCAATATAAAAATTTCTAACATTATCTCAAATAATCAACCAATGATTTATAAAGGAAAATCATGGAAATCATCAGGGGTGCCCAAACTTTTACATACAACTATATCTAAATTTGGTATGCAGCATGTGTGATGTGAGGTCGCAATGTCAAGTGATGTTCTGTGATGGGAAAATCTTACTGTATTGACTAAAATCATTAATGTCCTGAGTGAACCCAAAAACATCCAAGAATAGAGTCCAGGTTGAAAAATACCAGAGTTCCTCTTTCAGTCATTTGAATTCCTTTGTAATTCTAACCTGCAAAGTCATGACAGCTAAATTTAAATAATTTTATTGTGTGAGCTCTCAGTTATTGTGCAGTTAACATTTGTTAATTCATTAACTACTCAAGACAGTTCTAATTTCCAACTGTGTGATCGCTTCATATGCTCACTCAGGATTGTCACAATGGTTGTAGTACAAAGCTTTACTTTTGTTTTGCTTTTTTGATTTGTTTTGGGTTTTTTTCCTTTATGGATTATTATTCTCCAGAATTCTTATTTTTGTTTGACACAGTTGTGTTCAAAGTAATAACAGTGTTTAAAAAAACTGAGTAAAGCTCAAAATCCTTATATATTTCCACACATGCAGCAGTGGTGGCCAAGTGGTTTATGCGCTTGGTTTCATTGTGGTAGGTTCTGGTGTCCCCAACCGAATGGCCCTGCCCTAAAAATCCCCCCCCCCCCGGTTAAAACTGCACTCCAGTAATCATCTGTCTCAGTGACAAATGTGAAGCTTTTGTACAATTACTTCCACAAAAATTCTGCATTGCTTCATCATAAAAGACGGAAGAAGCGATCACGAGTGGCTACCTGATGTGTTCACTGCGCCTCGGTCATTTCAAAGCGTCACAGAGTTTTGCCTTGTTTCTGCTTAAAACTGACTTTAGAATGTTTTAAGAGGTTTTACCTGGATATCTGATGGTTAATAATCCCAATAATTCAACTGATCACTTTGGATGAAGAGACTCTTTCTCAGACGAGCTGCTGTGGTCCCAAATGACGCATGTGCAGTGAAGGCAGGTGGACCGATTTTTAATGGTGGGGGCCATTTGGTCTGCAACACTGGTTCAAACCCCACCCTTGCCACATTTCTCCATGTAATGTGGAGTTGCATCAGGGGGGATTCTGGTGTAAAACTGGTGCCAAATCAACATGCAGATCCACCTTGGATTTGCTGTGGCGACCCAGAGTGAAAAACAAGTGAGCAGCCGCAGGGACTTATTTACTATTTCCATACACACAACTGCATTGGGAACACTGCACATTCTATTACAAATCAAAACATGAGGAAAAATATATCAAATTTGTCATTACTTTACAGAAAATGAAGAAAAAAGGAACATATTACCAATTTCTATTCTTCCATTTTCTTTTTATTCTTTTATTCTACTTGCCATACTTACTATGCTGTTTGAGTTTTCGTAATCTGGGCACTAGGCGTGAACCCCATAAGTGCCTACAAATGATGCTTGCACTGGGCTTTGTGCCAGGTGGAACATACAAGGGTAGGCTGAAAAGTTCTAAGGCTCACTATGATGCAGTCATTAACTGCATCATAGTGAGCCTTAGAACTTTTCAGCCTACCCTCGTATATAGAGCCCAAGAAGTACCAACAGTACCAACCAACAGGGAACTCCAACAGTTCCCTGTTGAAATAACACCAACATGAGCCCTTGTTCTCAGGGTTCCCCCCACTCACCCTTGTGTGACTTGAATCTATAACTAGACTGAAGAAACAGCATATAAAATGTTAATGTTATAGCAAAAAAAAAAAAAAAAAAAAAAAAGAGAGAGAAAAAGAACAGGAGATACTTGTGACAGATTCTGAGCTCTGGTTTTGTGTTGTAGACACTGCCTGGTCCTTTCGGATCCCCTTGAAAATACACAGTATGGTTTGGTGCCATGATGGTTCAACAGCAGTGAGCTGCAGCAAAGCTATTGTTTGCTGCTGAGCGCTTTCAGTGATGCATATTGCATGAGGGAAACGGTCTTATACGTAGACCATTTAGGCAGCTCATTTAGCACCACGCTGCACCCTCATCTGAATTAGCTCTGTCAGCATCATCTACAATTCTGAACGCTTTCACAGCAGCGTCCTTGGATAAAAGACACATTTCCTCTGTCTCTTAGTCGGTTACTTATCTAATCAGTGTGACGAGCCTGGCTGTTTACCACAAACTGCAGTCCACTAAGCCTGCAGGCATATATGGCATCGCTCATCAGCTCAGGCTTCCTGGGCTGATACACGAATTGATGACCTTTATTACACACACACAAAAGAGACACAATAACAGTGAGGTCAGTGCGTACAGAGTCAAATGATATTAGACTCAGACAAGCAGGTTAGCAAATGTTATATTCCGTCAGAACAAATCTGAAGCAGAATGGAAGTGATGTAACAATCTGACAGAAAAGAACATCAAGTCTGGACACCGACTGGGTAATGACATAATTACTGGCAGGTGAGTGTGATTATACGTGTGAGAGCAATCACCGAGAAGACAAATGAAGGCTGAGGAAGAGGGGAATTGTGACCCCACTGGCACAGTGCCACAAAGAAGCTGAGTTTTGTCCCATTTTGCTGACACAATTACTTGCAGCATAATGATGAGGATACAGGAGCAGTTTGAAATGGAGATGATCTTGAGATCTTGAGTAGCAGGACCACACTTCAGTAATTCACTTCTTGTCAGTTAACAAAACACACCTGCCTACCTGGTGTGTGTAGCTGCTTGAGTTGTCCTACAAGCTCCACCCTCCTACTACATCTCAACCACAATTTCTGCGTAGCTGTGTCCAAGTGACAACCTCCGCTACTGTCACATGAAGCAAACACGGAATAAGCAAGCAGAGGTTTACAGCCTGTTAAATGCCCCCCACCGCCTCCAAAAAGAAAGAAAGAAAGAAAGAAAATATGAGGTCGTTACAGATCACTTCCGGCAAATCCGAAGGTGAGAATTCGTACTTCCGCAACTAGCCGCTTGGTGAATACACACTCGGGCTGTATGCTGTTCTGTTGAAATCAGCTGGTTTTGTTTTGTCTCTAACTTGTTTCTATCAGCCAGCTGACAGCTATCATTGCCTGGAATGATGAGATTTATATACCAAGCTGACCTCAAATTAAATTGACTTTATTGACGAGTCTGACCCCTTTGAAAAGTGACCAGATTACATGCATTTGTGCTGAGTTTGCCGATGTTTTCACCGACCAAAAACAGCCACCAGAGGGCACTGGGATACTGCCCAACTTTGAGAATAGCTACTTTGGGCAGTGGGTGCTAATTGCTGTGAACTTGACCCATTCGGTTTGATTGTTTGCCCTCCTTCCTCGGAATTTTATTGCAGATATTTGAGATATTACGACTTTCTGTCTAGTATTGCTGTTTAGTGAAATGTCAGTATTATTTGTGTAGTGAGCGCCTTGTATGGCAGCACGCTAACATCAGGGTGAATGTGAGGCATTATTGAGCGTTTAATGCAGATGGAAAAGTGCTATATAAATGCAGTCCATTTACCATTTATTTAATTTATAAATATGCATAAATCAAACACCCAAACCAAAGTTAGCCTGTTCTAGCTTCGCTTGCTTGTGAACTGCAAGCTGGGGTGCATATTCGGGCTTCATTATTCCTGTCCAGGTCACGCTGGCCTTGTCAATACTCCACCTTTTGTTCCCATTTACTGTATGGGTTGGCCAGGAATTAAGTGAAGTGAGGCACTGCTCAGATGACCATCTTTGGAGCTGCCCGATTTGAGCTCCAATCTCGCTCTTCAGAAAATGTCTGACTTATAACTATGGCTCCATCACTCTTAAGTCAACACAATTGATTTAAATAGTGCCAAATTACAATGTATGTCACCTCAAGGCACTTCACAAAGGTAAGGTCTTACCATATCCAAGCAAGCACATTGGCAACAGTGGTATGAAAAAACACCCTCAGGTATTTTTTTGACTGTAGGTGTAACAAAGAAAAAAATGTTTGATTAATTTCAACAAAATGTTTTTAATGTTTATGTTCAATCCGAGCCACCTGGTGGTAGTGAGGCCCAACTGCATGTTTGAATTCTTAACGTGCGCACTCTGCTTTTCCAGTTGAGCTCTGATGCTGGAGAAGGTCGGTGTAGGAGAGCTCTGCTCTCCATTTGAAACTACGTTTAAATTGCTTTTATCTTGAGCCTAACGCTTTTAAAGTATTTTTCATATGTAAATACCTTATTAGAGTAAATTGTTATACATCCCCTATGTTTTTATTAAAATAGACACTTTAAAGATAAGATTTGTTTCTTTTTTTAAATTCCTAAACAGCTGCAGTTGGCCTCACTTGTACATACACACTAATGGGAAGTGTGTTGGTTGTGTTTTTAACAGGTAGACTCAAATATATGTTTATGTTAGTGGTTGCTAGGCAACCGACAATAAAGTGTAAGAAATGTGGAAAAGAGAACCATTTTGCTGCGAAATGCAAATCTAAGTTTCAGAAAAGCAAGAAAGGCAGACCGGTACACACTATCTCTGAGTCAAATGAATCGTGTGAGGACATCATGACGATAACAGATGTCATGGAAAATCAAGAGACAGATAATCAAGTGAAAGAGGCACACAGCAAAAGTCAACATCTCTTTGCGGGTTGCTGTTGGACAAAAAGCTTGTCAACTTCCAGATAGACTGTGGTGCTACTTGCAATGTTATCCCAATACAATTGTTGAACCCAAACACACAACTGGATAACACAGAAAAAGTACTTGTCATGTACAACAAAAGCAAAAGTGTAAAGTCAAACTTCGAAATCTGAGAAATGATAAACTGTACAGACTTGAGTTTCAAGTGGTGGACCAGGGGGACAGGATCCCATTACTGGGAAGAAAGGCTAGTGAAGCCATGAAACTGATCAAAGTGCAGTATGAGAACATCCTGGCAATTGACAGAATAAGTCCAGACAAGATGCCAGACAACAGAGGTCAACTAACCAATATGGACAAAATAAAGACTGAGTTCGGAGATGTTTTCACAGGTGTTGGCTGCCTAGAAGGCGAGTACAACACTGAAATAGACAAAAGTGTACCACCAGTGAAACTGCCTAAACGCAGAGTGCCTGTTGCTATGATGACCCCACTGAAAGAGGAACTCAAACATCTAGAAAGCAAAGGAATCATTGCACCTGTGGAGCGCAGCACTGACTGGATAAGCAGTATGGTGTCGGTGACAAAACCAAATGGAAAGCCAAGGATCTGTATAGACCCCAAACCACTGAACAGAGCATTAAAAAGGAGCAATTTTCCACTTCCCACTATTTATGACATTCTGCCAGGACTCTCAAAACCAAAGGTATTCACTGTTTGTGATATAAAGCATGGATTTTGGCATGTCAAACTGGAGGAAGTGTCCAGCTACCTCACCATTTTTGCAACCCCATTCGGACAGTACCGTTGGCTGAGGATGCCAATGGGGATAAGCCCCAGCTCCAGAAGTCTTCCAAAGCAAACTCATGCAAGCACTAGAGGGCTTGCCGGGGGTGTATATCATTGCTGACGATATACTGATTACAGGTGAGGGAGACACACAGGAGGAAGCGGACAAGGATCATGATAAAAACTTGAGATGTTTTCTGATGAGGTGCAGGCAAAGCGACACTAAACTCAATGCAGACAAGTTTAAACTCAGGAGAGAGTCTGTACCCTACATCGGACACTTGCTGACAGCAGAAGGTCTCCGCATTGACCCGGACAAAGTGCGGACAGTGCGAGAGTTGCGAAGGCCCACAGGCGTTAAGGGTATACACAGGCTGGTAGGTATGCTGAACTACCTTTCCAAGTTTTGTGATCATTTTCCTGATGACTGTGAAGTTTTGGGACAACTCACACACAAGGACAACATGTGGGAATGGACTGGGGTTCATGACACAGCTTTTAAGAGGCTGAAAGACAAAATAACAGATGCACCATTGCTCAAGTACTATGAACAAAATGAGGAGTTAACCCTGCAATGTGATGCCTCAGAGACAGGACTGGGGGCAGCCTTGACACAAAATGGTAAACCTGCAGCATTTGCAAGCAGAGTGCTGATGTTGGGTATTTTCTCCTCCAAACATTCTTAAAACCTATAACAAGACAAACAGAGTCAAGAAACACCAGTGAGACAGAAAGTCAAATTTAGCTTGCGAGGAGTGCAGACAGTCCGTACACGTAGTACCACTGAGAGCACTGTGGACTGCTGCACGCCCACTCTTTTTATTAGGAGACGCCCTACCCACATTGTGAAACTTGTCCTAAAGGTGGGGGGAACTTCGCATGACAAGTTTCCTCCCGTAATACAAAACATCTCATGGCACGTATGCCAATGGTTGCAGCTGTGTGGAGAAACGGTTCCTTTTGTTTAATCATATCATTGAAGGTCAGCACATCCCGTTCTTGCAGGCTCCTCTGTTTGCACTTATCATCTGTTCTGCAAAAGCTTGGAGTGTCCTGTTTAGTACAGTAAGCATTTGTACAGCATAAGGTCAAAATAACCTCCAGCTCTTCACTCCCAGTTCAAACTGACCCCAGCATGCTTCACTCCCAGTCGTTAGTGGCTACAAAAACAAAGTTGTGCTATCAGTGTAATAATAAGTACATTCTCAGGGTTGCGTTAAGACAGGTGCAAAACAGCTCAATAACATTTCATCAGAACAAAGACAAAGGAACAAATGTTTAAATCGTGGAATGATGTCTTTGCACAATGCTTTAGCCACTGTAAGTGCATCTGCATGTTTTGTGGGGAACAATTCTACCCATTTTGAGAAGGCATCAATTATGACTAAACAAAATTCCTTCCCTTCATGTTTACTCAACTGTATATAATCCATATGAATCACTTGAAAGGGATATTGTGGTGTTGGAAATTTGCCTCTTTGGGGTCTCAAATTGCCTTGTGAGTTGTGTTTTGCACATGTCATGCATGCTCTACAATGCTGTTTTGCATATGCATCAAACCCATAAAGACAAAAAATAGATTGTAATTGCGACATCATACCCCCTGATGAGACATGCGTCACGCCATGGCTCATGATAGCTGCCCATTTAAACATATTTTTTGGCAATATGGGTTTCTTTTGTGGTCATGAGTACAAATCATTTGCGAATGTAGCTCCTTTGTTTAACCACATTTGTTTTTCCTTTTCAGGTGCCTGTTGTTGCATGTCTGCAAGCAGTGTGTGACCTAAATGTAAATCTGGAGTGGTTTCCTGTACAACAAAAATAGAAGAAGCTGCCGCTGCCTTTGCGGTTTTGTCAGCGAAATCATTTCCTTTTGAAACGACATCAGAGCCTTTGGTGTGAGCCGCACATTTGCATATAGCAATCTGTTTTGGCCATTTGACAGCTTTCAGTAGTGCAGTTAGAAGAGTGGCATGAGTCACCGGTTTTCCAGACGACGTCACCATCCCACGCTCTTCCCACAATTTTGCAAACACATGCACTGTGCTGAAAGCGTACTGGCTGGAGACAGGAATGTCATATTTGTTTGCAACAAAAGCGCTGAGACTGCATGCGGGACCTTCAATGTCAACTGATGGAATAAAACAACAGTACTGCTACTTTGAACAGCCATGGAGGCTGCAATCACAGCTCGTACACATGGTGGTAGAGCACTTGCCACTGCATCCAATCTAGATGAGTAGTATGCCACTGGTCTTAATTTGGTGCCATGTGATTGTAATAAGACACTTGTCATGAAATTGTTTCTACAATCCACAGTCTGAATGAATGGCTTACTATAATCCGGCAGTGCCAAAACTGTAGATGACACTAATGTTTGTTTTACTTTCACAAAGGCTTCCTCAGCATCTTTGTTCCATTCCAACACGGTTGACATTGAAATATCATCTTTATACATCAAATCTGAAAGTGGACTAGTTAACTCTGCATAGCAAGGAATCCACGCTCTGCAATAGTTTGTCAGTCCAAGAAATGACATCATCTGCTTTTTGGTTTGTGGTTTTGGAGCATTCAAAATTGCTTCTTTCCTATCAGACAAAATAGCGCGCCCTGTTGCTGACAATTCATGTCCTAAATATTTTATTTTATCCCTACACAACTGAACTTTGTTTTTACTCACTTTGTGGCCATTATCAAATAAGAAACACAATAATGCTACTGTGTCTGTGCCCTCAGGGTCAAGCTCCCCATCTAATGGAGGTGCTGTGGGTGTTTTTGTCTGACTGCGTGTTTGTGGCTTTTCTTGTTTTTCACTTTTTACTTTAGGTCGCACTGCCATAGCGGCACATCATCATCCTCTGGTAGAGGAGGGTACAAATGCGTTGTTGCCGACGGTCCAGCCGTCGGTGGTTTCTGAGGTTGTTCAGGTTCTTTATGTTGAATTATTACATCTTCCTCTGCCTTACCTTCCCCTTTCTTTTTCCTTGCTTTTTCCACCCTCCTCTGCTCCTTTCTGTCTGCTCTGCGCCTCTTCCTCCCAAAATGCCACTAAGTCTGCTCCTATTTTCTGCTTCTTTTTCTCATCACCTTTATGTTCTTTTTCCAGCTTCTCCTTCAACTTCTGAATACTGGTCAAGTTTAGTCGTCCGTCAAAGTCATGTTTATTAATCCAGGTCTCCAATTTCTTTGTTGCTTTTGGATTTTTTGCTTCCATAAATTTCCAGTCATCAGTTGATAAATTTTCTTTCTTTTTAGACGTCTTTCCCCCCATTTTTATTATTCTTCGTTATAATTTGGACTTCAGACGGGGGCACACCTAGGGTGTTCTAAATCTGAAGTTTTCACTTTCTTTGGACGTGACAATTAACAGTCCGTCGTGTGGTTGATTCCTTTCACCTCCCCGTAGGAAGCGGAATCACTTGCCTCTGCCTCCACACATGGTCGTCACTTACTTTGTCCAAAGTATTACACGTTCACACTTTTATTCCCTACCGGTACACTTATTTAAACAGAGGAGTCCGCATCCTCCTACGGAATTTAACTACATACGTTCACTGTAGAGGAGTCCGCTCCTCCTCGTAGAGTTTAACTGTGTTACATTAACAGACGATTCTACGTCATCGCTTGCGGAGTTTAACTGTTTATGTGATCTGATCACCACTCATCCAGTACTGTTACAAAGAAATTTTACTCACTGACTCGACCTCCTGTCTGTCTTCTTCGGGAAAATCTCGTCAACCAGACGATGCCAACGGCGGTCGACAATTGCAGACACGATCAATCGATCGGACCTTGGCCAAGGATTTTCGTCTGGACTTGACGACCTCCGCCGGACACCTCCGGTGTTGTTGAGATCCCGGACTGAGCCCCCAGTCAATGTTGGGTATTTTCTCCTCCAAACATTCTTAAAACCTTTAACAAGACAAACAGAGTCAAGAAACACCAGTGAGACAGAAAGTCAAATTTAGCTCGCGAGGAGTGCAGACAGTCCGTACACGTAGTACCACTGAGAGCACTGTGGACTGCTGCACGCCCACTCTTTTTATTAGGAGACGCCCTACCCACATTGTGAAACTTGTCCTAAAGGTGGGGGGAACTTCGCATGACAAGTTTCCTCCCGTAATACAAAACATCTCATGGCACGTATGCCAATGGTTGCAGCTGTGTGGAGAAACGGTTCCTTTTGTTTAATCATATCATTGAAGGTCAGCACATCCCGTTCTTGCAGGCTCCTCTGTTTGCACTTATCATCTGTTCTGCAAAAGCTTGGAGTGTCCTGTTTAGTACAGTAAGCATTTGTACAGCATAAGGTCAAAATAACCTCCAGCTCTTCACTCCCAGTTCAAACTGACCCCAGCATGCTTCACTCCCAGTCGTTAGTGGCTACAAAAACAAAGTTGTGCTATCAGTGTAATAATAACAAGTACATTCTCAGGGTTGCGTTAAGACAGGTGCAAAACAGCTCAATAACATTTCATCAGAACAAAGACAAAGGAACAAATGTTTAACAGTGATAAAAATATATATATATACAAAATCTTTAACAGCTGACTCCCACGGAAAGGGGTTATGCCCAAATTGAAAAAGAATGCTTGGCCATAGTGTTTGGGATGGAAAAGTACCACCAGTATACTTATGGCAGGAAAGTGACTGTTCAGAGTGACCATAAGCCACATGAAAACATTGTGAGAAAAACGCTACTCAGTGCACCAAAGAGATTGCAGAGAATGTTACTCAGGCTGCAGAGATACGACATTAATGTGATCTATGTGCCTGGCCGAGACATGCTTCTAGCTGACACATTAAGCAGAGCTTACTTACCTGACAACAATCAGGGAGATGCAGCATCAGAGCTGGAGACTGTTAACATGGTTACCTACTTGCCTATCTCTGCAGAAAGATTATCAGCCATCTGCGATGCAACAAGAGAGGACAAAAAGTTGCAGGATGGTCTCAAAACAAAAAAGACATTGCTCCAAACATTCAACACTGTGCTGGTTTTCAGGACAAGCTGAGCTTTCAGGATGACATAGTATTCAGAGGAGAAAGAGCAGTTATTCCTGACTAGGCATGGGCCGGTATGAGATTTGACGGTATGATAAGCATGGGCAAAAATACAGCGGTTTCACGGTATTATGTATAGCTTTAAAATGTGTTTTAACAACATTATGGCTATTCGCATATGAAGCGCGTGTGATTCAGGCACACTAATTGACACGATGTCTACTGCTACGAGCACTATACCACTGATAACTTTCGAGAAAATACCAAAATAACAGCCCCATGGGAAATATGACTTACTTGCTTAGGGAGAAACGTGGCTGGAATAAGGTCCGGAACTCCGGCTGCTCAATACTTGCCCCAGCTTCACCAACAAAGTGCTTGCAATAGATGTATTTGTCCTTCTTGACATGTTTGTGGGAGAAATTTCGTCAACCACAAGCACGACTCGTGTCCACCGCTTGTACTTCTCAGTGGTTTCAAAGATGGGATAAAATTTACTCCTTCCATGTAATCCTTTGTAGGTATCTTGACTCGCTCCGAGTCCAACACAGGCCATAGCTACGGTGCTTTGTTGGCACCGTTTTTGGCTTGAAGGGCTATTCCGCGGAAAATAAAATGAAAAAGCCAACTTGGTCCTTTTAGACGGAGGGAAAAGTTCAGTGCAGGCTTCGCCTCCTTCAGCCATGATGCAGAGCTAGCTAACGTTAGCTGCCTGTTTGTAAAAAGAGACAGAGGTGCACGCCAGGGAGAAGGGCGGCAGCGGCCACCTCCGCTCTGCCTGTCAAGAATTGTCATAACCCGCTCATACTGTAGGGACAGTACAACGGAAAATTTTAGTGGTTTTGATACCGTGGCTTTTTCATACCACGGTATACCTTGAAACCGGTTATCGGCCCATGTCTATTCCTGACACACTAAGAGCCGCCGTACACATTCATCACATCTGGGAGTGGAAGGTTGCCTCAGAAGAGCTCATGGGTGAGTGTACTGACAAGGAATGAAAAAATGTTATGTGGGCCGCTGAAGAGGAGGTACTGCTGGCCCACCACCACCAGAGGGCGCCCTGCTTGGAGTGCGGGCTCCAAGCACGAGAGGGCGCCAGACCCAGAAGAAGTGACAGCTGTCACTCATCGCACCAGCTGTCACTCATCATCATCACCATAAAGGCCGGACTGCAACTCCACCTCCTCGCCGAGAAATCGACTACCATTGGAAAGGTAATTTCTCTGCTGACTAACACTTTGTGTGTAATAACCTGAACTTCTATTGCAGCCGTTTTCCTGGAGTGTTGCCTTGTCTGGAGGATTGGCGTTTGGTGTGACAGCGACGGCTTCGCCTCATACCCCAGCCCAGATAAGTGGTTGACGAGGAGCTGCACGAGTGTGTGTGATTGGAGGTGGAGGTGCTCCCTCCTAACTGTGTTTGGACTGTGGATTACTGAGTGTGCGGACTCACACTCATACATCTTATCTCTGCTTTCTGCTAGCAGTACCAGGGTCGACACTGCGGTATTGTATCACTTCCTGTTCCGGAGCACAGCGGTGTTTTGCTGTATCTGTTAGCTGTTTAATCTGCGCAGTTAGATTGATCTAGTTATCTAGATTACGATTTGTTTCCCAGTGTAATCTTCACATGCCTTAACTAAAGCACTCCTTCTGCTGAATCATCTCTAAATTATTTACACATTATTCACTTTGCGTGTTTTTAGGAATCCGTTAGCTTAGCGCAGCTACTAGCTCTTAGCCGGTTTAGCATGGCGGCTTCTCCTGTCTCTCCCGCACTTTTCTGCTCTGGGTGTGAAATGTTTAGTTATTCCTCGGTCTCCTTTAGCAGTAACGGTACTTGTAATAAGTGTAGCTTATTCGTAGCTTTGGAGGCCAGGCTGGGCGAATTGGAGACTCGGCTCCGCACCGTGGAAAATTCTACAGCTAGCCAGGCCCCTGTAGTCGGTGCTTACCAAGGTAGCTTAGCCGCCGTTAGTTCCCCCCTGGCAGATCCCGAGCAGCCGGGAAAGCAGGCCGACTGGGTGACTGTGAGGAGGAAGCGTAGTCCTAAACAGAAGCCCCGTGTACATCGCCAACCCGTTCACATTTGTAACCGTTTTTCCCCACTCGGCAACACACCCGCCGAGGATCAAACTCTGGTTATTGGCGACTCTGTTTTGAGAAATGTGAAGTTAGCGACACCAGCAACCATAGTCAATTGTCTTCCGGGGGCCAGAGCAGGCGACATTGAAGGAAATTTGAAACTGCTGGCTAAGGCTAAGTGTAAATTTGGTAAGATTGTAATTCACTTCGGCAGTAATGACACCCGGTTACGCCAACTGGAGGTCACTAAAATTAACATTGAATCGGTGTGTAACTTTGCAAAAACAATGTCGGACTCTGTAGTTTTCTCTGGGCCCCTCCCCAATCGGACCGGGAGTGACATGTTTAGTCGCATGTTCTCCTTGAATTGCTGGCTGTCTGAGTGGTGTCCAAAAAATGAGGTGGGCTTCATAGATAATTGGCAAAGCTTCTGGGGAAAACCTGGTCTTGTTAGGAGAGACGGCATCCATCCCACTTTGGATGGAGCAGCTCTCATTTCTAGAAATCTGGCCAATTTTCTTAAATCCTCCAAACCGTGACTATCCAGGGTTGGGACCAGGAAGCAGAGTTGTAGTCTTACACACCTCTCTGCAGCTTCTCTCCCCCTGCCATCCCCTCATTACCCCATCCCCGTAGAGACGGTGCCTGCTCCCAGACCACCAATAACCAGCAAAAATCTATTTAAGCATAAAAATTCAAAAAGAAAAAATAATATAGCACCTTCAACTGCACCACAGACTAAAACAGTTAAATGTGGTCTATTAAACATTAGGTCTCTCTCTTCTAAGTCCCTGTTGGTAAATGATATAATAATTGATCAACATATTGATTTATTCTGCCTTACAGAAACCTGGTTACAGCAGGATGAATATGTTAGTTTAAATGAGTCAACACCCCCGAGTCACACTAACTGTCAGAATGCTCATAGCACGGGCCGGGGCGGAGGATTAGCAGCAATCTTCCATTCCAGCTTATTAATCAATCAAAAACCCAGACAGAGCTTTAATTCATTTGAAAGCTTGACTCTTAGTCTTGTCCATCCAAATTGGAAGTCCCAAAAACCAGTTTTATTTGTTATTATCTATCGTCCACCTGGTCGTTACTGTGAGTTTCTCTGTGAATTTTTCAGATAAGATAATTATAGTGGGCGATTTTAACATCCACACAGATGCTGAGAATGACAGCCTCAACACTGCATTTAATCTATTATTAGACTCTATTGGCTTTGCTCAAAATGTAAATGAGTCCACCCACCACTTTAATCATATCTTAGATCTTGTTCTGACTTATGGTATGGAAATAGAAGACTTAACAGTATTCCCTGAAAACTCCCTTCTGTCTGATCATTTCTTAATAACATTTACATTTACTCTGATGGACTACCCAGCAGTGGGGAATAAGTTTCATTACACTAGAAGTCTTTCAGAAAGCGCTGTAACTAGGTTTAAGGATATGATTCCTTCTTTATGTTCTCTAATGCCATATAACAACACAGTGCAGAGTAGCTACCTAAACTCTGTAAGTGAGATAGAGTATCTCGTTAATAGTTTTACATCCTCATTGAAGACAACTTTGGATGCTGTAGCTCCTCTGAAAAAGAGAGCTTTAAATCAGAAGTGCCTGACTCCGTGGTATAACTCTCAAACTCGTAGCTTAAAGCAGATAACCCGTAAGTTGGAGAGGAAATGGCATCTCACTAATTTAGAAGATCTTCACTTAGACTGGAAAAAGAGTCTGTTGCTCTATAAAAAAGCCCTCCGTAAAGCTAGGACATCTTTGTACTCATCACTAATTGAAGAAAATAAGAACAACCCCAGGTTTCTTTTCAGCACTGTAGCCAGGCTGACAAAGAGTCAGAGCTCTATTGAGCTGAGTATTCCATTAACTTTAACTAGTAATGACTTTATGACTTTCTTTGCTAACAAAATTTTAACTATTAGAGAAAAAATTACTCATAACCATCCCAAAGACGTATCGTTATCTTTGGCTGCTTTCAGTGATGCCGGTATTTGGTTAGACTCTTTCTCTCTGATTGTTCTGTCTGAGTTATTTTCATTAGTTACTTCATCCAAACCATCAACATGTTTATTAGACCCCATTCCTACCAGGCTGCTCAAGGAAGCCCTACCATTAATTAATGCTTCGATCTTAAATATAATCAATCTATCTTTATTAGTTGGCTATGTACCACAGGCTTTTAAGGTGGCAGTAATTAAACCATTACTTAAAAAGCCATCACTTGACCCAGCTATCTTAGCTAATTATAGGGTAGTTGTAAAACAGCTAACTGATCATCTGCAGAGGAATGGTCTATTTGAAGAGTTTCAGTCAGGTTTTAGAATTCATCATAGTACAGAAACAGCATTAGTGAAGGTTACAAATGATCTTCTTATGGCCTCGGACAGTGGACTCATCTCTGTGCTTGTTCTGTTAGACCTCAGTGCTGCTTTTGATACTGTTGATCATAAAATTTTATTACAGAGATTAGAGCATGCCGTAGGTATTAAAGGCACTGCGCTGCGGTGGTTTGAATCATATTTGTCTAATAGATTACAATTTGTTCATGTAAATGGGGAATCTTCTTCACAGACTAAAGTTAATTATGGAGTTCCACAAGGTTCTGTGCTAGGACCAATTTTATTCACTTTATACATGCTTCCCTTAGGCAGTATTATTAGACGGTATTGCTTAAATTTTCATTGTTACGCAGATGATACCCAGCTTTATCTATCCATGAAGCCAGAGGACACACACCAATTAGCTAAACTGCAGGATTGTCTTACAGACATACTGGCCCCACAAATCTTAGAAACATCGTGTCTAATCAGATCCTTACTCTGGATGGCATTACCCTGACCTCTAGTAATACTGTGAGAAATCTTGGAGTCATTTTTGATCAGGATATGTCATTCAAAGCGCATATTAAACAAATATGTAGGACTGCTTTTTTGCATTTACGCAATATCTTTAAAATTAGAAAGGTCTTGTCTCAGAGTGATGCTGAAAAACTAATTCATGCATTTATTTCCTCTAGGCTGGACTATTGTAATTCATTATTATCAGGTTGTCCTAAAAGTTCCCTAAAAAGCCTTCAGTTAATTGAAAATGCTGCAGCTAGAGTACTAACGGGGACTAGAAGGAGAGAGCATATCTCACCCATATTGGCCTCTCTTCACTGGCTTCCTGTTAATTCTAGAATAGAATTTAAAATTCTTCTTCTTACTTATAAGGTTTTGAATAATCAGGTCCCATCTTATCTTAGGGACCTCGTAGTACCATATCACCCCAATAGAGCGCTTCGCTCTCAGACTGCAGGCTTACTTGTAGTTCCTAGGGTTTGTAAGAGTAGAATGGGAGGCAGAGCCTTCAGCTTTCAGGCTCCTCTCCTGTGGAACCAGCTCCCAATTCAGATCAGGGAGACAGACACCCTCTCTACTTTTAAGATTAGGCTTAAAACTTTCCTTTTTGCTAAAGCTTATAGTTAGGGTTGGATCAGGTGACCCTGAACCATCCCTTAGTTATGCTGCTATAGACTTAGACTGCTGGGGGGTTCCCATGATGCACTGAGTGTTTCTTTTTATTCACCTCTTTTTGCTCTGTATGCACCACTCTGCATTTAATCATTAGTTATTGATCTCTGCTCCCCTCCACAGCATGTCTTTTTCCTGGTTCTCTCCCTCAGCCCCAACCAGTCCCAGCAGAAGACTGCCCCTCCCTGAGCCTGGTTCTGCTGGAGGTTTCTTCCTGTTAAAAGGGAGTTTTTCCTTCCCACTGTCGCCAAGTGCTTGCTCATAGGGGGTCGTTTTGACCGTTGGGGTTTTTCTGTGATTATTGTATTGCTTTTGCCTTGCAATATGAAGCGCCTTGGGGCAACTGTTTGTTGTGATTTGGCGCTATATAAATTAAATTGATTTGATTTTGATTTTGACAGCCGAAGACAGAGGCCACCTGGGGACTTGGGACTTGGCGGCTCCGGTGTTCTTCAGACCGTTGGTGGTGGAAGCCGTGTGGGACGCGGCTTCTCTCTCATCGGGGGTCTTCTATCTTCGAGCCTGCCCACACGTCACCTGGTGTTAATTGACTGTGCAAATTCTGTGAATTTAGTTGTGTATTATCACAACATTAAATTGTTACTTTTTGGCTTACTCATTGTCCGTTCATTTGCGCCCCCTGTTGTGGGTCCGTGCTACGACACCTTCACAACAAAAAAAACAGATAACTTTAATTTCTGAATCTGACAGCTGCAGGTCAGTTGACCCCAAGCAAAGAAAAGAGACATTGCATCTCCATGACATTGCCTACAGACCTTGGGCCAAAGTCGGAATTGATTTGCTTTCTTGGCATGATAAAGACTACCTGGTAACTGTAGACTGTTATTCAAATTTTTGGGAAGTTGATTATCTACCGGACACCAAAAGTACCACAATGATTCACAAACTAAAAGCACACTTTGCTCATCAGGGGATTCCACATGTGCTCATTTCTGATAATGGACTGCAGTATTCATCTCATGAGTTTAAAATATTCTGCCAAAAGTGGGAATTTAAACACAGAACATCATCACCCGGGTACCCACAATGTAATGGGAAGGTGGAGTCTGCTGTCAAAACAGCTAAATGTCAAATGCAGAAAGCTGCGATTGCTGCACAGGACCCTTACTTGGCTCTGCTGGACCACCGCAACACACCGAGGCAAGTCCAGCACAGAGACCTCTCAGTAGGAGGACACGGACCCTTCTTCCTACAAAAGAGACACTGTTGGAGCCCAAAGTGGCAGAGAATAAACAGGGACTAATTGACAACAGAAGAATCAAATCAAATCAATTTTATTTATATAGCGCCAAATCACAACAAACAGTTGCCCCAAGGTGCTTTATATTGTAAGGCAAAAGCAGAAGTCAACAAAAGAAGACAGGAGAAATATTACAACTGCACAGCAAAAGACTTGGACCATGTCAAATCAGGGGACAATGTTCGGGTCCAACCATTTGAGCCCAGTAAAACCTGGAAACCAGCTAAGGTAATCAGACCAGTGAGTCCCAGGTCTTATGAGGTGAAGCTGGAGTCAGGTAGTGTCCTGAGGATAAACCGTCACCATCTTAGGCACAACTACTGTCCACCCTCCATATCTGCACAGGCAGGGACATATGCACAAACTGTAGTAGCTGCTGCACGTGGTCATGGTAGTGACCAATACGCAACCATTACAAGGTCTGGTCGTCAGGTTAAGAGGCCTGCCTATTTGAGGGATTATACTGAGTGAGATTATTAAGTATGGTCACTTTCTGGGTGATTCTTTAACTACGGGCACTATTGGCCTTGTAAATGTAATTTCCACCACACCATTGCCTTACAATATAAAGCGCCTTGGGGCAACTGTTTGTTGTGATTTGGCGCTATATACATGTGTTCTGATGTCACTGTTTATCTCCATAGAAACTACCCAAACAATCTTTAGACAAACTGTTTAAAGGGACATTACAGTGTTGTGGTGGAAATTACAGCAATAGTGTGGGACAACTACATTTTGTTTAAAAAAATCACAACAGTTGTATGACATTGAATACCCCAATTATGTTTTGATTATTTTACTGATATTTTATTCAGAGATATTTTAAAACATTAGAAAAAATGTTTACCATTAATTTTTATCATTGAAGATCAAAAGTCTGGGTGTGGGACAAGCACAAAACGGCAATATTTGCATATAATGATGCTGAAAAAAGGTGAAAAAGTCATCATAGACTACTAGAACAAATTTCTTAACACACTTTCATTGTAAAGATCAATCAATCAATTTTTTTATATAGCGCCAAATCACAACAAACAGTTGCCCCAAGGCGCAACTTTATAGTTATCTTTATAGTTAAAGATAACTATAAAAGTGTGAAATTTCCCCTTTTTTCTGTTTTTCATACAATATGATCAAAGGACATAATAAGTGCCCATAGTCTAAGAATCACCCTTCTATGTTTTGTTCTGAGTTGCTGTTGCACTTTAATAGAGAGGGAGAAAAGGTGAATGAGTTATTGATTGCATGGTTAATTTTGCAGGGGATGTATTTTCAAGCATAATTTAACGAAATGCACATTTGAGGTTAATGTCCGAAGAGGATGTAGTATAATTTTATTTTTGAGTTTAACCAAGATAATTACATGCATTTTTCTGAAGTGTTTATGTTTATATCTGGATGTAGTGAAAAGGATATGTTATTTGGGTTGCAAGGGAAATATATAACTTGGAAAAAGAAAAAAAAGAGAAAGGATGTAACAAGTGGATTGTTAGTTACATGCTATGTTCCCAGGGGGACTGTTTTGTGTGTGGTATACTCACAGAACGCAGGGCTGGGATATGGTATATGGAATGCAGTTATGCTTGTGTTCAATAAAGTCATAGTAAGCAAGGATACTGCTTTAACTGTCCATTCCGTATAGTTTGATAAGACAGAACAGAATGAAACAGCAATCATCCTTGAAGAATTTTGTATATCAAAAACAAAATGTTTACAATCTGTCCATACATCAATCAGCAGCCAGTAAGGGGAGGTCAAAATCAGGGTAATATTATCAAACTTTATCCAACTGGTCAGAACTCTAGCAGCAGCATTTTGGACCATTTGAAGACCTCTTATGCTTTTTTTATGGTACATAGCATAGTGGGCGTAACCTATAGTTTAGTAATCATTTTTCAATGCTTGACTTATAAACATTACTTATTTACAATTGTCCATATGGAAAACAAAGTTGTCCTTTGCTTTTTTAAACTAACTATTTTGCTTTGATTTGGCTCCTTCAGACTTCTATCTGTTTCCAAACATGAAAATCCATCTTGCTGGAACTCATAATATCCATGATGTCATGGGTGTCAAAGTCCTTCCCCACGTTCACGATGTGGCACCTGGGCAACAGATTGGGTAGGGGACCTTGTGTGCCCCATGGCTACTACGGCAACCATGAAGGCCCAACAGGAATTCTGAACATGAGATGACTAATGGGGCTCAGGTGGAGGAGGTGACGGCTTTGTCAGTCAATGACTGTGAAGACTGCAGCAGCTACTCGGACCCCGATCATTTAGGATTCCCCAACCATCAGACCACGCTGAGGATCTGTCAAGGACCATGTGTTTGTCAGTGTGCAATGACATTCCCACATTACACAACCTAATGTGCAAGCATCCCTAAATTGACCCTGGATGTAGATTTTCTATGCTGCGCTTCACACTCACAAGTCTTTTGGCGATTGTCAAAGAGTGATGGCCAGGAATGTGAATTGTGAATGGTCCCTTAGCTTGGACCCAGCACGGAAGCAGCAGATGTATGATTCAGTTGTCAGACCCTTGAAAGAAGCAGGAGTGTTTTTCGGTAGCTGCATCTGGGACTGATTGCTGCTCTTGCAGTATTGCCAACAAAAGTCTGAGACCACAAGCAGAAAACATCCTTCCTGAAACCCAGAATTGCTTCCGACCATCAAGAGAGACAACAAACATCTTATCTCTCCGCCAATTGCGAGAAAAGCGCTGAGAACAACACCAACCATTGTGCCTTGCTTTCATTAATTTGACAAAGGCATTTGACCGCTTGTAATGCCCATGTCTGTGGAAGATCCTGAGCAAAATGCGCTGTCCAAAGAAATTCATCCAGAGCTTGAAGCTTCTCTATGATGACATGTCTGCCACAGTTCTGGTAAATGCCATAAAAATGGAAGCCTTCGATGTTCAATCCTGAGTAAAGCTGGTGTCGCAGACTGAACTATCCCCGCCTAAAAATTGGTCTGCCCTACCTTCACTGCGCATGCATCATTTCGGACCACAGCAGCACGTCTGAGATGGACTCTCCACACCCAAAGGGATCAAATGGATTAGTGGGATTATTAACCATCAGGTGACAAGGTAAAACCTCTTAAATCATTCTAAAGTCATTTTTAAGCAAAAACTAGGTTGTTTTAAGCAGAAACGAGGTGATAATCTGTGAGTTGCGACTGACACTTTGAAATGACAGAGGTGCAGTGAACACAGCACCAGCAGCTCGTGTGGATGCGGTGCTCGGATCACTTCCTCCATCTTTTATTATGAAATAATGCTGCATTTATGTGGAAATGATTGTTATACAAAAGCTTCAGATATCTGTCACTGAATTAGATGATGACTCAAATGCAGTTTTAAGCAGAAACGAGGTGATAATCCGTGAACTGCGGCTGACGCACATAAATGACACATGCACAGTAAAGACGGGGACCATTCAGTCGGCCACTCCAGGCTGCTATGCTCTTCAACTTTGTGGCAACAATCCTCCACCTGATCAAGGACAAGGTGCCACCACTAATTGACATCATGTACAGCAGTGGTATCCAAAGTATCTGTGACGTCGGTTGGCCCCTAGCGGTCAAACCCCCAATGAGACAGAAGCAGAGACAGAGGCCGAGGCAACTTGATGTGGTCCACAACTTTAATTTTCTTACTTTATCACTACCCTTCCAAAAAGAACAAAGAAAATCGTGCATAAAGTACAAATACCCAGAGAGGTGGTGGGAATAGTCTCTCCCCAACTGCCACTCCAGAATGATCTCTCAGGCGCCTTTTATCTGGTTTGACTAATCGGGTTAAACCATTAAAATCTAAAAAGGTAAGAGCTAACTAACTAGCTCCTAACACCTATCAAAACCCTCCATACCTTTAACCAACCCAAAACCCATTTAAAATCCCACCATCTCTAAACCTAAACTTAAACCCCCCAAAACCACCTATTTACTAAAATTCATACACCAATAAACCCCCTTAAACACATCTCCCCCCATGACTCCCCTGCCTTGGTCTATCCCAGAACCTTTATCATAGCAACAGTTTCCAGTGGGACCTCTTTGCCGCCTGGACACAAGACATGAGGTAAGGAAGACAAATTACAACTACACACCTCAATACTCAATCCTACATACATCAAGGTGCTTCCTAACTAAAGTAACTGTACAGCTATAAAATCACTAAGTAACAAATTAGCTATTTGTTACACTTCCCCCCTCCTCTCAAAGGCCATTATCACTCTTCTACCAGTCTTGAAAGGCAATCCGCCACAATGTTAGTCTTCCCTGGTTTGTATTGAACCGTAAAGTCATAAGGTTGCAAGGCAAGATACCACCCGGCAATACGAGCATTTGCCTCCCTCATCCTATGCAGCCATTGCAGCGCCCGATGATCCGTCTCCAAGACAAAGTGACGCCCCAACAGATAATAACGCAAAGAATCAATGGCCCACTTCATTGCCAAACACTCTTTCTCCACCGCCGAGTACCTCGTTTCCCGGTCCAACAACCGCCGACTCAGGAACACGACCGGTCGTCTTTCACCATCCTTTTCCTGCAGGAGCACTGCCCCCAATCCCACCCCTGATGCATCAGTCTGGAGGATAAAGGGCCGGCCAAAATCCGGGGTTTGAAGCACAGGTCGAGTACCTATGGCCTCCTTCAAAGCCTTAAACGCTTGATCACAGTCCTCTGTCCAACAAACTTTATTTGGGGCAGAGTTCTTAGTCAAATCATTGAGGACCTTCGTTCGCTCAGCAAACTGGGGGATAAACTTTCTGTACCATCCCACCAGTCCGATAAACCCCCTCACTTTCTTCTTTGTAGTAGGCACCGGAAAGGAGTAAATAGCCTCCATCTTCTGGACCTGTGGTCTAATTTTCCCAAAGCCAATAGTATACCCCAGGTACTCCACTTCCTTATGTGCCACCGCACACTTACGAGGGTTAATAGTCAATCCGGCAGCCCGAATTCTCTGACA
The DNA here is from genome assembly GCF_902500255.1 of Thalassophryne amazonica. Classification (NCBI taxonomy): domain Eukaryota; kingdom Metazoa; phylum Chordata; class Actinopteri; order Batrachoidiformes; family Batrachoididae; genus Thalassophryne; species Thalassophryne amazonica. The sequence continues at coordinate 57,997,577 of NC_047105.1, read as the reverse complement.
CACCGCCCGGAGATGTTGAAGATGTTCCTCCCAAGACTGACTATACACTACAACATCATCCAGGTACGCTGCCGCAAAATCAGTCACATCCCGAAGTACATGATCCATGAGCCTCTGAAACGTGGCTGGCGCCCCTTGTAACCCAAAGGGCATCACCCGAAACTGATACAAGCCAACAGGTGTTTTAAAAGCTGTTAATTCTCGCGCTTCAGGCGCCAACGCAAGCTGCCAGTAGCCCTTTGACAAATCCAAAGTTGTAATAAAGGAGGCACTCCCCACTCGTTCCAGCAGATCATCAATGCGTGGCATTGGGTAAGGGTCAAAGTTCGAAATTGAATTCAAATATCTGAAATCAATACAAAATCGAAGAGAACCATCCTTCTTTGGCACAAGCACCACAGGACTACACCATTCACTGTTAGAAACCTCAATAATTCCAAGCTCCAACATCAATTGAATTTCCTTTTTTAATTCCATAACCAACCGCTCAGGAATTCGATAGCTCCTCTGTCTCACTGGAGCATCCTTCTTGAGCCGGATATGATGTTGCACTAGAGAGGTAAAACCAGGAGTCTCCTTAAAGAGCTCTGGATCCAGAAGAGAGCACATATCACCCTGCTGAGAGGGAGAAAGATGCGACAAGTCAATGGAAACCGGCTCAGTGGCTGAAACTGGAAAAAACTTCTCCGTCACCTCATCATCCTTCACCCCGCGAACCAACAGCTGCTGGGAAGGTTCCTGACGCACCATGAACTGTTTCAGTAGATTAACATGAAAAAGTTGATACTTTTTAAGTCTCTCTGGCATATAAAGTTCATAAGTCACCTCCCCAACACGCCGTATAACCTCATACGGCCCCTGCCACTTTGCCAATAATTTATTGTCACTAGTCGGTAAAAGCAACAGTACCTTTTGGCCTGGTGTAAAGGTCCGATCCCTCGCCTTCTTATCATACCAGGTCTTCTGTGCCCTTTGTGCCTCCTTAAGATTCTCCTGTGCCAAAGTTGCCATTGCCTCGATCCTCTTCCTCATCTTCAACACATACGCCACAATGTTCTCTCCATCTGCTTCCTTCCGCTCCCAGTGCTCCTTCAACAGATCTAAAGGTCCTCTCACCTGGCGTCCATACAGCAATTCAAACGGTGAGAAACCAGTAGATGCCTGGGGGACCTCCCGGTAAGCAAAGAGCAGATATGGCAACCACTGGTCTCAATCCTTGCCTGTAGAGGAGACAAACCTGCGCAACATATTTTTAAGCGTCTGGTTATACCGCTCCACTAAACCGTCCGTTTGAGGGTGATATGCAGTGGTCCTAATACCCCTGACCCCTAACAATTGATATACATGTCGAAGAAGTTTCGACAAAAAATTAGTGCCACAGTCAGTAAGTATCTCCTTAACCACCCCCACCCTAGAAAACAGCTGCACCAAACAATTGGCAACCTGTTTAGCCTTAATAGATCTAAGAGGAAAGGCCTCTGGGTAGCGTGTAGCATAATCCGACATGACCAAAATGTACCGGTTGCCCGCTGCACTCCTCTCCAAGGGGCCTACAATGTCCATGCCAATTCTCTCAAAAGGCGTACCCATAATCGGTAAAGGGTGCAGAGGGGCCTGAGCTACCCTCTTTCCTGCTGTTAACTGGCACACCTCACAGGAACTACAAAATTTGGAGACCTGTGAGTACATTCCTGGCCAAGCGAACCGACTCCCAATCCGCCAAAGTGTTTTCTGAAATGCCATATGGCCTGCCCAAGGAATTGAGTGCCCGAGCTCCATAACTCGTTCTCTAAACTCTTGTGGCAAAGCTAAGACATCCACTTTACCTCTCACTTGATAGAGAAGACCGTTTTTAATTACATAACGTTCCTCATCTAAACAAATACTTTTTCCCACTTCAGCACCTTCCTGCTCTTTAACTTTATCAAACCAGGGCTTAAGGGTAAGGTCCTGTTTCTGCAAAGTCCCTATGTCTAAAGGGATATCCCATTCCCCTAGACTAAGGGGTTTAACCAGTGCCTCCCTCTGAGACCCAGCAAGCTTCTCCCTCCTCCTTTGAGACTTAGACTTCCTTGTCTTTCCTGGTTGAACCTCCAATTCCTCATCACAAAACGGTAACTCCTCAAAATCTCCCCTTACTAACTGAGCTCTGGTAAAAACATTACACCGCTCAGCTGATTCAAAGGTACCCTGTCCCCCCAGCTCCAAAACAAGTTGTCCCCCCGCTTCCGGCTTACCCTGATTAGCCTGAACTAGCAAATCAGGAAGAGTTGGAATATCATTGCCCAGAATGACAGGAAAAGGTAGGTTTTTTGCTAAAGCAACAGAAACCAAATAAGTCTGTCCCCCTACTGGTTAAATAAACCTCTGACATAGGGTACCTATGCTCATCTCCATGTATACAAACTAAAGGGGCTTCCTCGGTACACTGACCTTCAAACGGAACCAAACCAGCCAAAACCACAGTCTGAAAACACCCGGAGTCTAACAATGCCTCCACACGCTGGCCATTTACCAACACTGGCGTCGTATGCCCCTTCCTACACTCAGTCTGGACCGATGCCGGCCTCGGCACAGAACAAAGCAAAGAATACTTAGATTTCAAAGTTGGGCAATAGCGCTGTATATGACCAAGCTTATCACAATTATAACATCTGACCTCCTGCGGTGCCATTCTAGAAGATTTTTTACCAGAATGAGACTGTGGGTTTACCTGGAAAGGCTTATTACCCTGACCTAAACCAAAACCCCTATCACCCCCAAAGGACTTACTTGGCAAGGTCCGGCCTAGTTCCGGGCCAAAGAAGGTATCTCTGGGCCCTTTACGAGCAGCTGTAAAGACCTCTGCTAGCCGCGCCGCTTCTTCAGCAATGGTAGGGTCATGCTCCCGAATCCACACCTCCAACTCTGGATTGACCATACGAAGGAACTGTTCCATGATGAGGGTTTCGGATATGGCATAAACAGTAGATTTTTCTGGCTGAATCCATCTGTAAAACAGTTCCTTAAGCCTCACATACAGTTCTCGCGGCGTCTCCTCTGTCTCCATCTTCAAGGAACGGAAGCGACGTCGGTACGTCTCTGCTGTAATCTCATATTTTGCTAAAATAGCTTTCTTCACCTTATCATAGTCTTCCGTATCTGCAAAATCCATTAACACATAGGCATTACGGGCTTTGCCTGTAAGGAGCGGAACCAATCGAAAAGCCCACTCCTTCACTGGCCACCTGCACACCTGAGCCATTCTCTCAAAAGTAGTGAGAAAATGCTCCACATTGTCTTCAGGGGCTAACGGTAACAACTTTGGTTCCTGCTGCGGCCTGTGGTAGCTGCCATTATCTACCCCATCAACCCCTACAGCCTCTGCTGGCACTCCCACTAATTCCTCTTCTTGATATGCAGATTGCTCTGACTGCATTGTTAACAGCTGCTGCTGAACTTGTTGGACCTGCTGCTGCATGGACGACCAACGCTGCTCCTGCAAAGACCAGTCTTTGTCCCTCTCCCGGTCTCTTGCTGTCTGGGACTCGGCCAGTATCTTAACCAGGTCCATCAGTTCCTCCAGTCTATCTCGACCCCTCGACGTTGCCCCCTCATTATAGGCTTCGGCCGATTCACTGTCATCTTCTGAGCCTCGCTTTCCCCCTTTTCTCCTTCCTATCCTGTCTCACCAAGGCACAAATCACTTCTGACACCAAATGTGACGTCAGTTGGCCCCTAGCGGTCAAACCCCCAATGAGACAGAAGCAGAGACAGAGGCCGAGGCAACTTGATGTGGTCCACAACTTTAATTTTCTTACTTTATCACTACCCTTCCAAAAAGAACAAAGAAAATCGTGCATAAAGTACAAATACCCAGAGAGGTGGTGGGAATAGTCTCTCCCCAACTGCCACTCCAGAATGATCTCTCAGGCGCCTTTTATCTGGTTTGACTAATCGGGTTAAACCATTAAAATCTAAAAAGGTAAGAGCTAACTAACTAGCTCCTAACACCTATCAAAGCCCTCCATACCTTTAACCAACCCAAAACCCATTTAAAATCCCACCATCTCTAAACCTAAACTTAAACCCCCCAAAACCACCTATTTACTAAAATTCATACACCAATAAACCCCCTTAAACACATCTCCCCCCATGACTCCCCTGCCTTGGTCTATCCCAGAACCTTTATCATAGCAACAGTTTCCAGTGGGACCTCTTTGCCGCCTGGACACAAGACATGAGGTAAGGAAGACAAATTACAACTACACACCTCAATACTCAATCCTACATACATCAAGGTGCTTCCTAACTAAAGTAACTGTACAGCTATAAAATCACTAAGTAACAAATTAGCTATTTGTTACACTTCCCCCCTCCTCTCAAAGGCCATTATCACTCTTCTACCAGTCTTGAAAGGCAATCCGCCACAATGTTAGTCTTCCCTGGTTTGTATTGAACCGTAAAGTCATAAGGTTGCAAGGCAAGATACCACCCGGCAATACGAGCATTTGCCTCCCTCATCCTATGCAGCCATTGCAGCGCCCGATGATCCGTCTCCAAGACAAAGTGACGCCCCAACAGATAATAACGCAAAGAATCAATGGCCCACTTCATTGCCAAACACTCTTTCTCCACCGCCGAGTACCTCGTTTCCCGGTCCAACAACCGCCGACTCAGGAACACGACCGGTCGTCTTTCACCATCCTTTTCCTGCAGGAGCACTGCCCCCAATCCCACCCCTGATGCATCAGTCTGGAGGATAAAGGGCCGGCCAAAATCCGGGGTTTGAAGCACAGGTCGAGTACCTATGGCCTCCTTCAAAGCCTTAAACGCTTGATCACAGTCCTCTGTCCAACAAACTTTATTTGGGGCAGAGTTCTTAGTCAAATCATTGAGGACCTTCGTTCGCTCAGCAAACTGGGGGATAAACTTTCTGTACCATCCCACCAGTCCGATAAACCCCCTCACTTTCTTCTTTGTAGTAGGCACCGGAAAGGAGTAAATAGCCTCCATCTTCTGGACCTGTGGTCTAATTTTCCCAAAGCCAATAGTATACCCCAGGTACTCCACTTCCTTATGTGCCACCGCACACTTACGAGGGTTAATAGTCAATCCGGCAGCCCGAATTCTCTGACACACCGCCCGGAGATGTTGAAGATGTTCCTCCCAAGACTGACTATACACTACAACATCATCCAGGTACGCTGCCGCAAAATCAGTCACATCCCGAAGTACATGATCCATGAGCCTCTGAAACGTGGCTGGCGCCCCTTGTAACCCAAAGGGCATCACCCGAAACTGATACAAGCCAACAGGTGTTTTAAAAGCTGTTAATTCTCGCGCTTCAGGCGCCAACGCAAGCTGCCAGTAGCCCTTTGACAAATCCAAAGTTGTAATAAAGGAGGCACTCCCCACTCGTTCCAGCAGATCATCAATGCGTGGCATTGGGTAAGGGTCAAAGTTCGAAATTGAATTCAAATATCTGAAATCAATACAAAATCGAAGAGAACCATCCTTCTTTGGCACAAGCACCACAGGACTACACCATTCACTGTTAGAAACCTCAATAATTCCAAGCTCCAACATCAATTGAATTTCCTTTTTTAATTCCATAACCAACCGCTCAGGAATTCGATAGCTCCTCTGTCTCACTGGAGCATCCTTCTTGAGCCGGATATGATGTTGCACTAGAGAGGTAAAACCAGGAGTCTCCTTAAAGAGCTCTGGATCCAGAAGAGAGCACATATCACCCTGCTGAGAGGGAGAAAGATGCGACAAGTCAATGGAAACCGGCTCAGTGGCTGAAACTGGAAAAAACTTCTCCGTCACCTCATCATCCTTCACCCCGCGAACCAACAGCTGCTGGGAAGGTTCCTGACGCACCATGAACTGTTTCAGTAGATTAACATGAAAAAGTTGATACTTTTTAAGTCTCTCTGGCATATAAAGTTCATAAGTCACCTCCCCAACACGCCGTATAACCTCATACGGCCCCTGCCACTTTGCCAATAATTTATTGTCACTAGTCGGTAAAAGCAACAGTACCTTTTGGCCTGGTGTAAAGGTCCGATCCCTCGCCTTCTTATCATACCAGGTCTTCTGTGCCCTTTGTGCCTCCTTAAGATTCTCCTGTGCCAAAGTTGCCATTGCCTCGATCCTCTTCCTCATCTTCAACACATACGCCACAATGTTCTCTCCATCTGCTTCCTTCCGCTCCCAGTGCTCCTTCAACAGATCTAAAGGTCCTCTCACCTGGCGTCCATACAGCAATTCAAACGGTGAGAAACCAGTAGATGCCTGGGGGACCTCCCGGTAAGCAAAGAGCAGATATGGCAACCACTGGTCTCAATCCTTGCCTGTAGAGGAGACAAACCTGCGCAACATATTTTTAAGCGTCTGGTTATACCGCTCCACTAAACCGTCCGTTTGAGGGTGATATGCAGTGGTCCTAATACCCCTGACCCCTAACAATTGATATACATGTCGAAGAAGTTTCGACAAAAAATTAGTGCCACAGTCAGTAAGTATCTCCTTAACCACCCCCACCCTAGAAAACAGCTGCACCAAACAATTGGCAACCTGTTTAGCCTTAATAGATCTAAGAGGAAAGGCCTCTGGGTAGCGTGTAGCATAATCCGACATGACCAAAATGTACCGGTTGCCCGCTGCACTCCTCTCCAAGGGGCCTACAATGTCCATGCCAATTCTCTCAAAAGGCGTACCCATAATCGGTAAAGGGTGCAGAGGGGCCTGAGCTACCCTCTTTCCTGCTGTTAACTGGCACACCTCACAGGAACTACAAAATTTGGAGACCTGTGAGTACATTCCTGGCCAAGCGAACCGACTCCCAATCCGCCAAAGTGTTTTCTGAAATGCCATATGGCCTGCCCAAGGAATTGAGTGCCCGAGCTCCATAACTCGTTCTCTAAACTCTTGTGGCAAAGCTAAGACATCCACTTTACCTCTCACTTGATAGAGAAGACCGTTTTTAATTACATAACGTTCCTCATCTAAACAAATACTTTTTCCCACTTCAGCACCTTCCTGCTCTTTAACTTTATCAAACCAGGGCTTAAGGGTAAGGTCCTGTTTCTGCAAAGTCCCTATGTCTAAAGGGATATCCCATTCCCCTAGACTAAGGGGTTTAACCAGTGCCTCCCTCTGAGACCCAGCAAGCTTCTCCCTCCTCCTTTGAGACTTAGACTTCCTTGTCTTTCCTGGTTGAACCTCCAATTCCTCATCACAAAACGGTAACTCCTCAAAATCTCCCCTTACTAACTGAGCTCTGGTAAAAACATTACACCGCTCAGCTGATTCAAAGGTACCCTGTCCCCCCAGCTCCAAAACAAGTTGTCCCCCCGCTTCCGGCTTACCCTGATTAGCCTGAACTAGCAAATCAGGAAGAGTTGGAATATCATTGCCCAGAATGACAGGAAAAGGTAGGTTTTTTGCTAAAGCAACAGAAACCAAATAAGTCTGTCCCCCTACGGTTAAATAAACCTCTGACATAGGGTACCTATGCTCATCTCCATGTATACAAACTAAAGGGGCTTCCTCGGTACACTGACCTTCAAACGGAACCAAACCAGCCAAAACCACAGTCTGAAAACACCCGGAGTCTAACAATGCCTCCACACGCTGGCCATTTACCAACACTGGCGTCGTATGCCCCTTCCTACACTCAGTCTGGACCGATGCCGGCCTCGGCACAGAACAAAGCAAAGAATACTTAGATTTCAAAGTTGGGCAATAGCGCTGTATATGACCAAGCTTATCACAATTATAACATCTGACCTCCTGCGGTGCCATTCTAGAAGATTTTTTACCAGAATGAGACTGTGGGTTTACCTGGAAAGGCTTATTACCCTGACCTAAACCAAAACCCCTATCACCCCCAAAGGACTTACTTGGCAAGGTCCGGCCTAGTTCCGGGCCAAAGAAGGTATCTCTGGGCCCTTTACGAGCAGCTGTAAAGACCTCTGCTAGCCGCGCCGCTTCTTCAGCAATGGTAGGGTCATGCTCCCGAATCCACACCTCCAACTCTGGATTGACCATACGAAGGAACTGTTCCATGATGAGGGTTTCGGATATGGCATAAACAGTAGATTTTTCTGGCTGAATCCATCTGTAAAACAGTTCCTTAAGCCTCACATACAGTTCTCGCGGCGTCTCCTCTGTCTCCATCTTCAAGGAACGGAAGCGACGTCGGTACGTCTCTGCTGTAATCTCATATTTTGCTAAAATAGCTTTCTTCACCTTATCATAGTCTTCCGTATCTGCAAAATCCATTAACACATAGGCATTACGGGCTTTGCCTGTAAGGAGCGGAACCAATCGAAAAGCCCACTCCTTCACTGGCCACCTGCACACCTGAGCCATTCTCTCAAAAGTAGTGAGAAAATGCTCCACATTGTCTTCAGGGGCTAACGGTAACAACTTTGGTTCCTGCTGCGGCCTGTGGTAGCTGCCATTATCTACCCCATCAACCCCTACAGCCTCTGCTGGCACTCCCACTAATTCCTCTTCTTGATATGCAGATTGCTCTGACTGCATTGTTAACAGCTGCTGCTGAACTTGTTGGACCTGCTGCTGCATGGACGACCAACGCTGCTCCTGCAAAGACCAGTCTTTGTCCCTCTCCCGGTCTCTTGCTGTCTGGGACTCGGCCAGTATCTTAACCAGGTCCATCAGTTCCTCCAGTCTATCTCGACCCCTCGACGTTGCCCCCTCATTATAGGCTTCGGCCGATTCACTGTCATCTTCTGAGCCTCGCTTTCCCCCTTTTCTCCTTCCTATCCTGTCTCACCAAGGCACAAATCACTTCTGACACCAAATGTGACGTCAGTTGGCCCCTAGCGGTCAAACCCCCAATGAGACAGAAGCAGAGACAGAGGCCGAGGCAACTTGATGTGGTCCACAACTTTAATTTTCTTACTTTATCACTACCCTTCCAAAAAGAACAAAGAAAATCGTGCATAAAGTACAAATACCCAGAGAGGTGGTGGGAATAGTCTCTCCCCAACTGCCACTCCAGAATGATCTCTCAGGCGCCTTTTATCTGGTTTGACTAATCGGGTTAAACCATTAAAATCTAAAAAGGTAAGAGCTAACTAACTAGCTCCTAACACCTATCAAAGCCCTCCATACCTTTAACCAACCCAAAACCCATTTAAAATCCCACCATCTCTAAACCTAAACTTAAACCCCCCAAAACCACCTATTTACTAAAATTCATACACCAATAAACCCCCTTAAACACATCTCCCCCCATGACTCCCCTGCCTTGGTCTATCCCAGAACCTTTATCATAGCAACAGTTTCCAGTGGGACCTCTTTGCCGCCTGGACACAAGACATGAGGTAAGGAAGACAAATTACAACTACACACCTCAATACTCAATCCTACATACATCAAGGTGCTTCCTAACTAAAGTAACTGTACAGCTATAAAATCACTAAGTAACAAATTAGCTATTTGTTACAATCAAAGCAGTGGTGTTGAAGTAAGAAAGGGCCAAGAGGGTGCAGGTTTTCTTTGCAGCCACTGACTCCAGCAGGTGATTTTACTGATTAACATCAGTTTGAGCAGATGGGATGAGTTCATCAGTGAATTCACTTGCTGGAGTCAGTGGCTGCAAAGAAAACCTGTACCCTCTTTCTGGAAACCTTTGGACAACAATGATGTACAGAATGGATGGAAAGCTCTTCAACCTGAACTGACTGAGTGCCAAGAAGAAAATCATCATCATGTCGCTACTGGACTTCCAGTATGCCGATGACAGCAACATGTCATCCTTTATGGAAAAAGGTCTCCAGAAAATACTCGAAACCTTCGACAAAGCCTACACCAAGCTTGGGCTTCACATAAACCTGAAAAAGACAAAGATCCTGTACCAACCTCCACCCATTATGGTCAATCCAAAGCTCCCTGCTCTGAAAGTGCACAGACAGGTCCTTGAGAATATGACTCATTTTTCACATCTGGGCAGCCATGTGTCATCAAATGGCAACATCGATCATGAGATCCAACACCGACTCAAGTGTGGAGGAACTGTTGTTGGCAGGCTATGCAACTGTGTTTTCAACAACAGTGTCCATAGACATGAGACCAACTTCATCTACAAACCCATCATTGTGCCAACCCTGCTGTACAGACCTTAGACCTGGACTACCTACCGCCACCACCTGAAGTCCCCGAGCAATCCCACCACCACTGCATCAGGAGTATCCTCCACATCAGATGGAAAGACTACTGTAGCAACATCAGCATCCTAGCTGAAGGCAAACTACAGAGCATCCAGTGTGTCATCATCAAGAACCAGCTTTGGTGGGTGGGTCATGTTGCTAGGATTTTTTCATTTCATTTCATTTTCATGTAAAATGTAAATATAAATTGTAAATTTCAAAAACATATAGTGCAGGAAATGTAAATATAAATTGTAAATTTCAAAAACATATAGTGCAGGAAATGCTAATGCAAAACTATTTACAAAATAATCAAATGTCAAAATACAACCCCAATTCCAATAAAGTTGGGACGTTGTGTCAAATGTAAATAAAAACAGAATATAATGATTTGGAAATCCTCTTCAACCTATATTCAATTGAATACACCACAAAGACAAGATATTTAATGTTCAAACTGATAGACTTTTTTGTTTTTGTGCAAATATTTTCTCATTTTGAAATGGATGCCTGCAACACGTTTCAAAAAAGTTGGGACGGGGCAACAAAAGACTGGGAAAGTTGAGAACACCTCTTTGGAAACAGGTGAGTGTCATGATTGGGTATAAAAGGAGCATTCCCAAAAGGCTCAGCCATTCACAAGCAAAGATGGGGTGATGATCACCACTTTGTGAACAAATGTGTGAAAAAATAGTCCAACACTTTATGAACAATGTTTCTCAATGTTCAGTTGCAAGGAGTTTAGGGATTCCATCATCTACAGTCCATAATATCAGAAGATTCAGAGAATCTGGAGAACTTTCTACATGTAAGCAGCAAGGCCGAAAACCAACATTGAATACCTGTGACCTTCGATCCCTCAGGCGGCACTGCATTAAAACCGACATCATTGTGTAAAGGATCTTACCGCATGGGCTCAGGAACACTTGAGAAAACCGTTGTCAGTTAACACAGTTCATCACTACATCTATGAGTGCAAGTTAAAACTCTACCATGAAAAAGCGAAAGCCATACATCAACAACATCCAGAAACACCCCGACCTTCTCTGGGCCCGAACTCATTTGAAATGGACATACGTAAAGTGCAAGTGTGCGCTGTGGTCTGATGAGTCCACATTTCAAATTGTTTTTGGAAATCATGGACGTTGTGTCCTCTGGACAAAAGCACAAAGTTACCAGCGCAAAGTTCAAAAGCCAGCATCTGTGATATATGGGGGTGTGTTAGTGCCCATGGCATGGGCAACTTGCACATCTGTGGTGGCACCATCAATGCTGAAAGGTACATCCAGGTTTTGGAGCAACACATGATGCCATCCAAGCAACATCTTTTTCAGGGACATGACATCCCTGCTTATTTCAGTAAGACAATGCCAAGCTACATTCTGCATGTATTACAACAGCATGGCTTCGTAGTAAGAGTGTGGCTACTAGACTGGCCTGCCTGCAGTCCAGACCTGAAAATGTGTGGCGCATTATGAAGTGCAAAATACAACAACAGAGACCCCGGACCGTTGAACAACTGAAGTCGTACATCAAGCAAGAATGGGAAAGAATTCCACCTACAAAGCTTTAACAATTAGTGTCCTCAGTTCCCAAATGCTTATTGAGTGTTGTTAGGACAGGTGATGTAACACAGCGGTAAACATACCACTGTCCCAGCTTTTTGAAACGTGTTGCAGACATCCATTTCAAAATGAGCAAGTATTTGCATAAAAACAAAGTTTATCAGTTTGAACATTAAATATCTTGTCTTTGTGGTGTATTCAATTGAATATAGGTTGAAGAGGATTTGAAAATCAATGTATTTTGTTTTTATTTGCATTTTACACAATGCCCCAACTTCATTGGAACTGGGGTTGTAAGATGCAGCATAAATTATTTGTGCCACTCAGAAAAACAATTCCTGTCCAACACAACACAGAGGGGCACATCGCAGGCCTGACACTTCCATGGTGTGTCACTCCTCTTGTTGTCCACCTGAAGGCACCGTTGGCACCTCAATGTGCCTTTTGTGGCTTTTTGGAGAGGATCTGTGCCTGTCACAATTGGCACAGGAATGTGGTTCTGGCTCCTGTTCTGTGGGACACCGGTTTTGTCTGTGCCACACAGTTGACACACCAGCTCCACCATAAAGTCCTTGTGTGTCTTTGGCTGCACTTGCTTGACACTGATGATCTCACAATGCAAGATGAATGCATTTGTGGTTGCAATTTCAAGGACGTGCAGCAACACTGTCCTGTACCAGCGTGCAGTTTTTCGATGGATGGAGTAGTACTGGATAAGCTGGTCAGATAGGTCGACTCCACCCATGTTTTTATTATAAGCCAACACTGGGGAAGGGCAGGGAATGTCTTTCAACATCCAGCGGCCATCCTTCCCATCCTTCACCCTTCTCTGCACTCTCTCACCCAAAAACGCATGATGGATGGTGCAGCACACAGACACCTCTCGTGTGTCCATCCACTTTACAAACACCAGAGGCCCCTCTCTTATCCATCTTATAGAACCTCTTTCAGATTTTTTTTTGTGAGAGCATTTGTCCTCCATCTGGGGCATTCCTGTATGTGCCACATGCCCAAACTTCATGTTACCCATGTCCATGAACAGTTTGGGGCTTGTGTAAAAAATTGTCCATGTAAATGTGGTACCCAGTACCAAGTGAGGATGGCTGGATCAGGTTCATGACCACATTGTATGACAGCCTGTGCTTACTTGTGGTCACAGTCTTGCCATTGTAAATGGTGAACTTGAGTGTGTAGCCATTACTTGAAACAGCTAACACAAAAAGTTTCATGCCCAATTTTTTGGCTTGTCCTTCAAATACTGAGTCATTCCAGTTTTTGCCTTTGTCGCCACCATTCTTTCATCCACTGCCACCTAACTCCTCGGGTGGTAATAAGCCTGGCAGGCACTGAGGATGTCATCATAAAGAGGGCTGACTCGAAAAACTTTTTCATGACCTGGTGTTCCCTTTTTTCTATCATTTTCTACATCCTCATCTAGATCAGTTAGGTGGATGTTCCAGAATATTGATCTAAATCTGTCTGGACATTACTTTCGGTTTAAAGGGCACAGACAAAATATTATTTTGTTTCCAGTAATTCTGGAGACTTGGCAGTGACATCAACGACATGTATATCAGAAGTCCAAAAATTTTGTACAGCTCTTTCATTTCAATGTCTGTCCAGTTGTATTTTTTCCCTAATGCCTTGTTTTTTTGCAGCAGTTTTATTGGTGCTGGTGCAAATTTTTCAAATTGTGTAGGTTGCAAAAAACAAAAGAAAAAGGTGTTTTGGACTTTGGGTGGAAAATGTATCAACCTGGACTCCTGGTGTTCTCCAAGGCTGAAATCTGCTTACTGTTAGAGCAGTGTCTGTGTCCTCCTGTTGTATGGCTGGGGGGGCCTGGCTGCCTTTTTGTTTCTGTCTTTTGGTTTTCCTTCCAGGTGGCTTGCATTTGGGACTGAGTGGCTGTGTAGCTGAGGTTATCAGGACCTCACCCTGATCACCTGCGGCTCGTCAGGACTCACAGCTGTGGTGCATCTATATGGATTGGAACATGGTGGCATTTAAGACTGGAGTATACAGTGTGTATTTGCCAGAGACTCGACCTTGTGACCAGACGGGTGAGATCGTCGTCTCGGGAGCCATCTCATCATCAGTGGATGCAGAGAACGTCCAGGGTTTGATGCACGGTCTGTGAAAGAGGAGGGGGTGAGGTCTCACGCTCGTCAGCACACTTCCTGAGGTACGTTAGATTTTGTGACTAACGTTTATACAGTCAGTAAATGTGGTGTCCCTCACACCTTATTATATTGAGCTGTACGTTAGTCATGTATCGGCTTCCACTGCAGTGGAGTTTTGTGAACTGGATGTTCCATGCCTGCAGGTTGGGAAGCTGATTAGTAATTAAGCCAGGAAGTGTTTGCTGTTTATGTACACCTTTGAGTGGTCTCTCTGTGTGTAGAGTGTGGACTCACATAATGGTTCCTTCTTTCACAGACTCGGTTTGTTGCGGCCACCTGGGGGGTGTCGGCGGGGTCCTTGGGTCCGAACGGCTTCTGGCTCCGGACCGTTAGCGCTGCTGGGAGCGCACCGTATCACCACCACGCCAGACCGCACACTCTTTTGTTGTTTTGTATCACATCACTGTTATGTATTAAATTCAGTTAGCCTTTGTACCGTGCTCTGCTTATTTCATACTGGGTCCTTCAAACGCTGGTCGGTTCTCCGAGCTGCGTCCGACACATAACAGTAGTCTCTGGCCAAACATCACGGACCCAGCGGTAGCAGAGACGGTAACGCGCCGGGAAGGCGGCAGCAGACGTTCAGTAGTTATCCGGATCAGTTGCGGGTGCTCTCCGCCCGGATGGTGCGTGTTTGAGACCCATTACTGAATACTGATTTGTGCTCTCTTGCAGCCGTGTTCCTGTGTTTGTGCCTTATCCGTGGGTCGTGGTGGAGTGTGACTGGCGACGGCTTCGTGCACGCGCACGGCGGAGCTCTGTGGCACGGGTCGCTGAGCTTCCTGTGTTACAGTTGTAGCCCCCTTTCCCCGGATAAAGATAACTACTGCGTCTGTTGTATCAGCTCCGGCGTTATTTAGTTGACCACATTTTGGTTGTGTGTTGCACACAGCTGCGCACGGAGATGCAGCTTGTTTGTTTTCTGTCACCAAAGGGTTTTTTTTTTTAATTTTTAGCACTTTGGCTCCCTCTTTTGGTGACTTAGTCACATTACCGTTAAGCTCTTAAGTTAGAACAGGTGTGTTCGATTTGTTTGAGCTTAACGGTATACGTCACTGATTTGTTTTGTTAGTTCATTTCGTGTGGGTGTTTTTTGAGTTGGTTTTTGTGTGGGATTTATTATTTTTTTTTCCACTGTTTGTGTCTGGGGTTGTGACCCTGCAGCCTGTCTAAGAAGAAAAAAAAAAAAAAGGACCCAAACAACTGTATGTTGGTCTGTTAGTCTTTCTTTTTATTTCTTTTTGTTTCACCTCCCCAGGGTTTGATGGGACGGTCCCCTGGGGGGTGATGGGGTGGTACTTGGGTTTTTTTTCTTTTTTTTTGTTTGTTTTTGTTATGCCCTCTCTTCTCCTCTGACTCCAGCCGGGTGAGCCGTAGTGTCGGCGTTGCTGGAGGGGTGCAGTTTGGTTGTGCTGGGCATTTCCCAGGTAGCCTCTGCACCCGGGAGGGGGGGGGGGGTTGGGGTATTTTCTTTTTCTTCCCTCTCTTCTCCTCTGGCTCCAGCCGGGTGAGCCGTAGTGTCGGCATTGCTGGAGTGGTGCAGTTTGGTTATACTGGGCGTTTCCCGGGTAACCTCTGCACCTGGGGGGGGGGTGTTTTTTGATTCCCTGTTCCACCTCCGGCTTCAGCACGCCTTTGGCCGTCTGCCATCGGCGTGGCTGAGGTTTGGGGCAGTGGGATATACCCGCAGCTAGTGGCTGGTGTAGAAGTCGGAGGAGTGGCGCCGTTTTGTGCCGTTTGCCATAACCGCTGTTCCACTCCTCCCGGTTGGCTTCTGGGGTATAGTCACGGTTGGTGACACTGGACGTGCTTCCAGTTTCCACTGCGCCAAGGGGGTGGGGTTGGGGTTGTTTTGTTTGTATGTTTTTTTTTCTCTCTTCTTGTTTTTCCCCCCAGTTTCCGCCCTCAGGGTTTGACTGTGGTGTCCTCTGGGGGGGAAAGGGCTGTGGGTCCATCTAGCCATAGACGGCCGGGGCTGGGTCCGTTGGTCATGAGGGGAGGCGTCTCCTGGGGTTGACGAGTGGTCCTCTGGGAGGCGCTGGGAGTCCCCGTGGGTGACGTTGGATCCCAGAGGGACCTCGGCTGTGGTTATTACTCCTGGAGCTGGCGGGAAGTCCTCTGGGGGGTGTTGGTCCCTACATGTCGTTTGGGGGGGGGGGGGGGGGCGTTTTAGCACTTTTATTTGTAAGCTTAAGTTTGGGGTTTTCTTTTCTCCTCTTCCCGGGGTTTGATGGGACGGTCCCCTGGGGAGGGGGGGGGGGGTGTTTTGGTTGTTTGTGTTTGTCTTTTTTGTTTTACGACTAAAGACCGAACATGGTTGGATAAAGGCTGACCGCACAGGTTTAAGAACTCCTGGCCACACCTGTGCTAAATGACTGACTGAAACAAAGGCAAGGATGCAGCCAGAGGAGAGGACATCAACCATTCTGTTGGAAGACGAATGCAGATGCGGTTTCCAGCCATGGTCCCTGGAGGGGGGTGTTTCTCCTGGGCCAGGTTTGTGTGGTCGCCGGGAGGCTTCCCGTGAGGGTGGGGTACTGTTGTATGGCTGGGGGGGCCTGGCTGCCTTTTTGTTTCTGTCTTTTGGTTTTCCTTCCAGGTGGCTTGCATTTGGGACTGAGTGGCTGTGTAGCTGAGGTTATTAGGACCTCACCCTGATCACCTGCGGCTCGTCAGGACTCACAGCTGTGGTGCATCTATATGGATTGGAACATGGTGGCATTTAAGACTGGAGTATACAGTGTGTATTTGCCAGAGACTCGACCTTGTGACCAGACGGGTGAGATCGTCGTCTCGGGAGCCATCTCATCATCAGTGGATGCAGAGAACGTCCAGGGTTTGATGCACGGTCTGTGAAAGAGGAGGGGGTGAGGTCTCACGCTCGTCAGCACACTTCCTGAGGTACGTTAGATTTTGTGACTAACGTTTATACAGTCAGTAAATGTGGTGTCCCTCACACCTTATTATATTGAGCTGTACGTTAGTCATGTATCGGCTTCCACTGCAGTGGAGTTTTGTGAACTGGATGTTCCATGCCTGCAGGTTGGGAAGCTGATTAGTAATTAAGCCAGGAAGTGTTTGCTGTTTATGTACACCTTTGAGTGGTCTCTCTGTGTGTAGAGTGTGGACTCACATAATGGTTCCTTCTTTCACAGACTCGGTTTGTTGCGGCCACCTGGGGGGTGTCGGCGGGGTCCTTGGGTCCAAACGGCTTCTGGCTCCGGACCGTTAGCGCTGCTGGGAGCGCACCGTATCACCACCACGCCAGACCGCACACTCTTTTGTTGTTTTGTATCACATCACTGTTATGTATTAAATTCAGTTAGCCTTTGTACCGTGCTCTGCTTATTTCATACTGGGTCCTTCAAACGCTGGTCGGTTCTCCGAGCTTCGTCCGACACATAACACCTCCTCCATGTTCCAGCAGTCAGCTCTGCGGCGTGTCTTTGCTGCGCGTCCAAGCAGAGATCTGGATCTGGAAACAGAAGCGCGCGCTCTGACCCTCTGTTCAGATCTCCATGCGCACGTTTGTGGATCCACCTGCTTTGGTTGCTCCTCCAGAACAAAAGAAGGATCATCTCTTTCAGCACCAGAATCCTCACTGTCTGTTTCAGACTCTGACAATGCGCTGCGTGCTCCGTCTTCCTCCAGTTCAAAAAATAACTGAAGCGCTTGCTCCACATTCATAAAACGCCTCATTTTTTACAAAAAACCCCCCAAACAACAACAAAACACTAACTACACACACTTTCCACAGTAATAAAGAGAAAGCGACCACACAGTCAGACCCACGTGGGGTGGGTAGGCTGTGATCAAACACATGTGGGGTTAGTGACTTCTGATTGGTGGAAAATTCACAAGCTAGCCAACCAGTGAGGAAGAAGGAGTCATATTTCTTCCCACAGCTGTCGCTGCTGCAGTAGAGAAGGAAATGATCCTTTTGGCTACGTGTGTGTACATAAACGCGCAGAAAAAGGGAAAATAATATTCATGAAAACGCATGGCATAAAAAATACTCATAAGTCAAGTTATACTAGGGCTATTAACAAAATTTAAAGAGTTCTGAAGTCTCCACGTTCAACACGCATTCATGCAGAGGGTTAATTCAGTTGTGGTCTCTTCTTGGTCGGGCTCAAAACTTTTCAGTCACCCCTCGTAGATTCACATCCAACTTGCTTGTCCTGTTTGTGTAACCCTTGGACAAGGCACTTAATCTGCATTGTCCCAGTGCACCCAGTTGTAAAATGGGTACAGGCCTTGACTGGGAAATAACTATGATGGACTGGCATCCTGTCCGGGGGGAGTCATGGACTCTTGTCTGCTCCACGCAATGAAAAACGTAGATACGCACCAGTCTGTTGGGCCTGAGGGCATGACTTTTAGTGTCAAATGTTCAGATGGTTTTGTGAAATTTGTAACTGTCTCTTTCAACTTGAGCCAGAGGTGGCCTGTTTTGCTGCTGTCTGGCTTTATGGATTCATCCCCCGGTACAGGATACCATCATGTATGGAATGATAATTGTGCCAAGACTGATTTTAAAGCTCTGGAAGTAAGAGACAGTGCCCCTCTTCAAGTTGTTGCTAACAGAACTTACCTGTGTATTACACATGGAGAAAATTTGATATAATATGATGGGCAGTCTTAAGAAGCTTAGATGTGAAAGCCATTCTTAGATGATCTTGCTCAATTTAAAGGAGACCCTGAGCAGGGGATCCACAATATGCCACCTACATCTCCCTTGAAGATTTGTTATTTCAGAGTATTAGTGATGCTGTTGTATTTTTGGTTGTTTTGAACTGTACATCCTTTTTTGTCCTTTTTTATCTTTTCTGAACAAGAGGAATGCCAAGTTCACATCAAGCGACCAAATATTTCAGTTCCACATCCAGACATTAGTGCTGCTGATTCTCTCTATTCTTTGTGTATTTACAACTCCTCAAGAGCTAAATCAATACTTAATTTACTGCTTCTTTGGTCTGAATGTGTGAACAGCCAATCACAAGACAATATCCATCCTGTTTGTCCTTGAATGACAGATAAAGGCAATGTGGTCAAAGCATAATTATGAAGTGAAAAGGGAATTTAGAAAAGGGGCATTCTGAAATAAAACTGTCCTGAAATAAATTATGATGAAAATATTATAAAATTTTATTAAAATTATGTAAGATTTTTATTTTTTTATTTAAATTTTTTTTTTCAAATGCAAAGTGGCAAAAACGGATGCTGGCCGAATGACTTTCATGGATTACTTCCTAAATGAATGCTTTAAAAAACAAGCTTCACATATTTTATCTCTTGTAGCAAGAAGCCTTAAGCAAACAACCTCCAAAGTTTACATTAAGCAAAAGTCATAAAAAGCATTCTTCAAACAATAAACCAGCACAGCTCAAGATCTGGGATATATCGAGTGGTCAAAAGGAGGCTTTCCTGAGGATAACACAGGTTGGCCAGTGTGTCATAAAACTGCCCAATACCAGGATTTAAGACTCCCTCAAAGTGCATTTCTTACTGAGGAGTTGAGTTCTTATCAGATTCCAAAGCCAGATGGCTCCAAGTCCTTTCTCATCTAAACACAGACCACAGAAAGACATATCTGTCCCCAAAAGTCCTAGAACTGTGTCTTTATAGCACAATTCCTATAAAACCATACAACAGAAGGATTACCCTCAACGTTGCGATCACAATGAAGTTCCTCTGGTCAAAATCGGCTGCAGATTAACGGATTTCATGTTTTATGATGAAATTGAAAAACCATCTTTCCCAAGTCTGTGGAGCAAGAGTGACCCCTTGTGGACAAATTTGGGAAGGGCATGTATCTAACGTACAGTATTACAAAGTGTAACCACATTTAAAAAGTTGTAATTTGTGTTGTAACCAGAAAACAAAGAAAGAAGAAAAGAAAAGAACTAACTGTGAACATTTAATCTCACACATGGAATTTATATACGAGGTCTGTTAGAAAAGTAACGGACCTTTTTATTTTTTGCAAAAACTATATGGATTTGAATCATGTGCGCTTGCATCAGCCAAGCTTGAACCTTCGTGCGCATGCGTGAGTTTTTTCACACCTGTCAGTTGGGTCATTCGCCTGTGGGCAGGCTTTGAGTGAGCACTGGTCCTCCCCCCTCGTCGGATTTTCATTGTCAGGAAAATGTCTGAACGATTGGAGCAGCGCTGCATCAATTTTTTTCAGAAACTGTGAGAGACAGCCAGGTGGAAACCATTCAGAAAATTCAGATGGCTTTTGGTGAAGATTCTATGGGCGTCACAAGGATTAAGGAGCATTACAACCGGATTAAAGATGGCCCACAGCGGCTGAGGGCGTGCCGCGCTCTGAGCGGCCATCAACAGGCTGAAATGACCACATCATTTCCAAAGTGAAGGCTGTGTTGATCAGGGACGTTGTGTGACCCAGAGAAATTGCGGAAGATGTGGGCATAGCCATTTTTCAGCACATTCCACTGTTAAAGGAGATTTTGTAATGAAAGACGTGCGGCGGAATTCACGCGTCGGGATGAAGCCGCATGTCTTCCACCATTCAGAAGATTCAGCCGGCTTTCGGTGGCTTTTTAGTCGAGTGAGTATCTGAGAAATTGTGGAGAGCTGGGCATGTCAACATGTCCCGTGAGACTTCCAACACGGACTTGACACAGGAAAAACACCTCCATGTTGATAACCATTTGTAAAATCCAGGCGGCTTTTGGTGGCTTTCAGTTGAGTGAGTATCTGAGAAATTGTTTAACAGCAGGGCATGTTCCAACTTGTCCTTAAGGCTTCCAACGGAGGTGTTTTTCCTGCGAGCCGACGCGCCAATCCGTCCGCACGTCTTTCATTAAAAAAAAATCTTTAACAGTGGAATGTCCGGATAAACTGCTGATTCCGACCTCTTCTGAAAGTTCTCTGTTCTCTCACGACGTCCTGGAGGTTTTCAGCTTGAAACAGGATGACGACGTCGCCTCGGAGCGCTGCGTGACGTCCCGCTCCGTGACGTCCCGCTCCGTGGGAAGTCCTTACAGCGATAGAAACAATCCAAAATCTCTCATCAGCTGTTAAGTTTCACCCAAAACCAGCTTAATTTGTCGAATGGTGTCCACTCGGATGTGCCTCACAGTTTTGGAAAAAATTTTGATGAAGCACAGCGCCAGTCTCTCTCAGACAAAGGAATTCCGACGAGGGGGCTGGACCACTCCTCCCACAAGGCGTGATCACAGACGAATGACGTCACCGACAGGCGTGAAAAAACTCTCGCATGCCCACGAGGGTTCAAGCTTGGCTCATGTAATCACACGTGATTCAAATCCATATGGTTTTTTAAAAAAATAATAAGGTCGGATACTTTTCTAATAGACCTTGTATATAGTGCCAATTCACGATGAAATTGTCTCAAGACGCTTCACGCAACATAAAAAAAAAAACAAAAAAACAAAACCTGAATTAAAAATTTAAAACACAATAAAAAGACCACCATAAAAGAATATGGGAACACATAGAAGTCCTGCACCCTGAGAATGCAGGGCCCGAGCTGGTACATAGGAGCTTACCAGGTCAGCCAGATAGGGAGGTGCAAGTCCATGAACAATTTTATAAACTAATAACAGTACTTTAAAATCCGATCTTGCAGCAACTGGAAGCCAGTGCAGGGACGACAAAACGGGTGTAATGTGGTCAAACTTTCTGCTTTGTGTCAAAAGTCTGGCAGCAGCATTTTGAACCAGTTGAAGACCCCTAATCCTGGACTGCGGTAAGCCAGAAAATAGAACATTACAATAGTCCAATCTAGAAGAGACAAATGCATGAATCAAAGTCTCATCATCAGCCATAGACAGGATGGGACGAATCTTCGCTATATTTCGTAAATGGAAGAAAGCAGTCCTAGTAATGTCTCTAATGTGGAGGTCAAAGGACAACGTAGGATCAAAAATTACTCCAAGGTTCCTCACTTTATCCGTATGATGTATAACACAGAAACTTAAGCTAAGTGCTAGCTGATCAAATTGATGCTGCTACCTCGCTGGACCAAGAACCATAACTTCAGTCTTATCAGAATTTAAAAGTAGGAAGTTGCTAGACATCCAACTTCTTACTGATGCAAGGCAATCTTCCAAAGATTTTATGTGAATGAGATTACCAACAGTTATTGGCATGTACAATTGAGTGTCATCAGGATAGCAATGAAAGGGAATCCCAAAGCGTCGCAGTATATTCCCAAGGGGTGCTACATAAAGGGAAAAAAGCAGGAGGCCTAAAATGGATCCCTGTGGAACCCCAAACTTCATGTCCCTACGATCAGAGGAGGTGCCATTACACAATACACAGTAAGAACGACTGGACAGGTACAGTAGTGTTCAGAATAATAGTAGTGCTATGTGACTAAAAAAAAAGATTAATCCAGGTTTTGAGTATATTTCTTATTGTTACATGGGAAACAAGGTACCAGTAGATTCAGTAGATTCTCACAAATCCAACAAGACCAAGCATTCATGATATGTGCACTCTTAAGGCTATGAAATTTGGCTATTAGTAAAAAAAAAAAAAAAGTAGAAAAGGGGGTGTTCACAATAATAGTAGTGTGGCATTCAGTCAGTGAGTTCGTCAGTTTTGTGGAACAAACAGGTGTGAATCAGGTGTCCCCTGTTTAAGGATGAAGCCAGCACCTGTTGAACATGCTTTTCTTTTTGAAAGCCTGAGGAAAATGGGACGTTCAAGACATTGTTCAGAAGAACAGCGTAGTTTGATTAAAAAGTTGATTGGAGAGGGGAGAACTATAGGCTGTTCATCTACAATGATCTCCAATGGTTTAAAATGGACAAAAAAAAATCAGAGACACGTGGAAGAAAATGGAAAACAACCATCAAAATGGATAGAAGAATAACCAGAATGGCAAAGGCTCACCCATTGATCAGCTCCAGGATGATCAAAGACAGTCTGGAGTTACCTGTAAATGCTGTGACAGTTAGAAGATGCCTGTGTGAAGCTAATTTATTTGCAAGAATCCCCCGCAAAGTCCTTCTGTTAAATAAAAGACATGTGCAGAAGAGGTTACAATTTGCCAAAGAACACATCAACTGGCCTAAAGAGAAATGGAGGAATATTTTGTGGACTGATGAGAGTAAAATTGTTCTTTTTGGGTCCAAGGGCCGCAGACAGTTTGTGAGACAACTCCCAAACTCTGAATTCAAGCCACAGTTCACAGTGAAGACAGTGAAGCATGGTGGTGCAAGCATCATGATATGGGCATGTTTCTCCTACTATGGTGTTGGGCCTATATATCGCATACGAGGTATCATGGATCAGTTTGAATATGTCAAAATACTTGAAAAGGTCATGTTGCCTTATGCCATAGGTGTCAAACTGATTCCAGAAAGGGCCAAGAGTGTGCAGGTTTTCTTTGTAACCACCAACTCCACCAGGTGATTTCACTGATGAACTCATCCCATCTGCTCAAAGTGATGTTCATCAGTGAAATCACCTGGTGGAGTTGGTGGTTACAAAGAAAACCTGCACCCTCTTGGCCCTTTCTGGAATCAGTTTGACACCTATGCCTTATGCTGAAGAGGACATGCCCTTGAAATGGTTATTTCAACAAGACAATGACCCCAAGCACACTAGTAAACGAGCAAAATCCTTCTTCCAAACTAACAAAATTAATGCCTCGCAGATGTGAAGAAATCATGAAAAACTGTGGTTATACAGCTAAACTATACAACTATTCACATGATTGCTAACAACGCAGTTTGAACATAATCGTTTTGAGTTTGTAGCGTCAACAGCAGATGCTACTATTATTGTGAACATCCCCTTTTCTACTTTTTTTTACTAAAAGCCCAATTTCATAGCCATGAACGCTTGGTCTTGTTGGATTTGTGAGAATCTACTGAATCTATTGGTATCTTGTTTCCCATGTAACAATAAGAAATATACTCAAAACATGGATTAATCTTTTTAGTCACATAGCACTACTATTATTCTGAACACTACTGTATGATGTCAACCATGCAGCTAGTGTAGATAACATTCTGATCATTGGTGACTTTAACATTCATATAAATAAGCCTTCTGATCCCCTCTGCAAATCATTTATGGAAATTGTGGATGCATTAGGATTTTGTGAATGCATTCGGGATTCGACGCACATTAGTGGAAATACCCTGGATCTGGTTCTCGCATGTGGTATTGCTGTCATGAATACTGACATCATGCCTCTTACATCAGTGGTGTCTGATCACTCACTTATTAAGTTTACAGTTTCGCTGCTGTGTTTAGTGGGACAACAACCTTATATATCATTATGGCGATGCATCAACTCCTCAACTAAGACTGAACTCGAAGCTAGACTGCCTGATGTCTTAGCTTCACATTTGACAAATACCCAGTCAGTAGACAGACTTGTGGATAGTTTAAACTCAGTGCTCAAAACTACACTCAACATGATTGCACCACCTGTCTTAAAACCATGCTCCCCCAAATCACAGTCACCTTGGTTCAATCATTATCTGCGTGACCTCAAGCATAAAGCAAGAGGTCTAGAACAGAAATGGCGTCATTCAAAATTAGAAGTATTTCACCTTGCATAGCGTGATGCTATCTTAGACTATAAGCATTCATTATTGGCTACAAAGCTGACCTGCTACTCTGATTTGATCAAATCAAATCAAATCAATTTTATTTATATAGCGCCAAATCACAACAAACAGTTGCCCCAAGGTGCTTTATATTGTAAGGCAAAAGCCATACAATAATTACAGAAAAACTCCAACGGTCAAAACGACCCCCTGTGAGCAAGCACTTGGTGACAGTGGGAAGGAAAAACTCCCTTTTAACAGGAAGAAATCAACAAAACAACAAAAACAAGCATAACTCAAAGTTCTTGTTCGACACGGTGGCAACACTTATGCATGGACAACCACCTGTAGTTCACTCTCCTTTTACAGCACAAGATTTCCTGGATTACTTTGGGAAGAAAATAGAAGACATCAGGTTAAACATATCCCGGCATGCCTTAATCCAGCCACATTGAGGTGGGTGCCACTATTGAGGTATTACATAGATTTACAGAATTTGATAGTATCTCACTAGGCATGCTGACAAAACTCGTAATGTCAACAAAAAGCACAACCTGTTTATTTGATGCTATACCAACAAAACTGTTTAAGGATCTGTGGCCCACTCTTGGGCCGACTGTGCTGGAAATTATTAATCTTTCTTTAACTTCTGGATCTGTTCCTAAATGTTTCAAATCTGCAGTTATTAAACCATTACTTAAGAAACTTAATCTTGACCCTAGTGTATTGAAAAACTATCGGCCAATATCAAATCTATCATTTTTCTCTAAAATTCTGGAAAAAGTGGTGTCACGGCAGCTCATAGACTATCTTACTGAGAACAATCTCTTTGAGCCACTGCAGTCTGCTTTTAGAAAATATCATTCCACAGAGATGGTGCTCACTAAAGTGGTGAATGATCTTCTGCTTACAATGGATTCGGACACCACTACGGTTCTTTTGCTGTTAGATCTCAGTGCTGCATTTGATACAGTGGATCATCATATTCTACTTGATAGGCTGGAAAATCATTTTGGGATTACTGGGAGTGCCCTTGCATGGCTGACGTCATACTTGACCAGTCGTTCTGTGTTTTATACAGTAACACTACCTCTAACCTTAGTGACATGAAATTTGGGGTTCCACAGGGGTCTGTCTTAGGCCCCCTGCTTTCTTCCCTTTATATAGCACACCTTGGGCACATATTGCGGTGTTTTGGGATTACCTTTCACTGCTGTGCAGATGATACTCAGTTATACATGCCGATAACTGCTGGTAATCTCGTTCACATAAAATCCTTAGAAGATTGCCTTGCAGCAGTGAGAAGTTGGATGTCTAGAAACTTCCTACTTTTAAACTCTGATAAGACTGAAATGATGGTTCTTGGTCCCGTGAGACATCGGCATCAATTTGACCAGTTAATGCTCAGCCTCGACTCCTGTGTCATACATCACACTGACAAAGTGAGGAACTTTGGGGTAATTTTTGATCCTTCATTGTCCTTTTGCCTCCACATTAGAAATATTACTAGAACTACTTTCTTCCACCTGTGAAATATAGCGAAGATTCGTCCCATCCTGTCTATAGCTGATGCTGAGACCCTGATCCATGCATTTATCTCTTCTAGATTGGACTACTGCAATGTTCTATTTTCTGGTTTACCGCAGTCTAGCATTAGGGGTCTCCAATTGGTTCAAAATGTTGCAGCCAGACTTTTGACACGAAGCAGAAAGTACAACCACATTACACCCATTTTGGCATCCCTTCACTGGCTTCCTGTCCCAGTGAGATCAGATTTTAAGGTTCTGCTACTAACCTATAAAATTATTCATGGACTGGCACCTCCCTACATAGCTGACCTAATTAAACCTTACGTACCGGCCCGAGCTTTACATTCTCAGGGTGCAGGACTACTTTGTGTCCCTAAGGTGAATAAGAAGTCTGCGAGTCACAGAGCTTTCTCTCACTGTGCCCCTGTTGTGAGGAATGATCTCCCTGTGTCAATAAAACACTCAGATTCTGTGGAAATTTTCAAGTCCAGACTTAAGACGCATTTTCCCTTTCATATGGCTAGCATACTGGTACAGTTTTGTTTTTCTCTTTTTACTCTTTTAATTCATTTATTAGTAATTGGAGCGGGCTGAGGCCTCAACATACCTAAATTCTGGGTCTTTTAGTGAAGTTTAGGGCTAGTGGCCGGTGATCACCTTAGTATTTCTTCTGTTTTTCTTGTTGTTTAATGCTGGCAAATTATACAGTATTTTTTTGTCTTTCTGATGCCTGATTCTGTTTTTTCCTCTCTGTTTAAGGTGCAGCTTCATCCAGAGATGGGAGTTGTATTTGTGTTGGTGACCCTCCTGTCCTGTGCGCCAATAGCATTTCTTGTATATTCGTCCGTGAATTTTTCTGTGAATTGTTCTGTAATTTATGTTTGTAGCATGGCTCAAGCAGAGGGTCACCCCTTTGAGTCTGGTCTGCTTGAGGTTTCTTCCTCAGAGGGAGTTTTTCCTTCCCACTGTTGCTCTGGGGGTTGGTAAGGTTAGACCTTACCTGTGTGAAGTGCTTTGAGGCAACTTTGTTGTGATTTGGCGCTATATAAATGAAAATAAATTGAAATTAAATTGAAATTATTAAGATCTCAGTTCTATGATCAGAATCAAAGGTCAGCACCATAGATGATTGATCAGAATCAATTATCAAGTTCAAACATGAGTGATCAACTTGTCACTTCAGTGTTCTGGATGAAAGAACAACATCAAAGCTGAGTGATTAGATTAGAGATCACAGTAAAAGTCAGCAATCATCAAAGTTAAGTGATCAGAAACAACATCAGGATCAAAGATGAGTGATCAAGGTTTAGGTTCAGTGAGCTAGATCAAAGATCAGGATCAAATGTGAGTGATCAGAATCAGAGATCAGGATCACAGATGAGTAATCAAGATCTAAGTTCGGCTCTGGATATCACCATTGTGCTGCCATAAGTGTAACTGGTCCAGATGCAGGTAATTAGTGAGGTCTTTTGGACAAAAATGATTTTTGGACACAGGTAGCCCATGAGAGTAGACTAAGGTTTTAAATTTTGTTGTGGCTCATGTTAAAGAGGACTGTGGGTCCCTGGCAGAATTCTGTGTTATCTGAGTTCACTTGTCAGTACAACAGTAATAGAAGCAGTATTATGTTTATCGTGGTCATTTACAGATCCTCCTTCCCGGCATCTGTATCTTCTTTAAAAATCTAATTTCAAACATGAGCAGCATGTTAATTTTTTTTTTTTTTTTACAGAGCGGGGGAGTTGTGATATGTTATCCATCTTTATTTACAGACTGCAATACACCATGACAAAATTAGAACTTATTAAGATGAAATTAATTTGAAAATAACTCCAATAAATATGAGTTCTTTCAACAAGACCCC
The DNA here is from genome assembly GCF_902500255.1 of Thalassophryne amazonica. NCBI lineage: Eukaryota > Metazoa > Chordata > Actinopteri > Batrachoidiformes > Batrachoididae > Thalassophryne > Thalassophryne amazonica. The sequence continues at coordinate 57,969,711 of NC_047105.1, read as the reverse complement.
GTGTGGGTCCATTCCTCCTCATTGGCATTCCCACCAGGTGTTCATCTTTCTGGTTATTTTGTGTCCATGACAACAAAACATGATTAAATAGGAGAAAGTTTGATACAAAAAAAAAAAAAAAAAAAAAAAAAAAAAAATCCAAATGGCAGCTTATTCTCTGTAAAGGTCACTGTCATTTAGAGTCACTCACAGGCAGGAGTACATCCATTTTCTTTGGTAAACGTATGGCCAGTTACATTTAGTAGCAACTGCAGCAAGCCAATTAATAATATTGTTGTAGGTGGTAAGAGGAGGCAAAGTCTGTCTGACAGTAACAGGTGTGCGAGTTAGACGTGTTAAGCTGAAAACAGCTTGTGTTCATTTCCCTCTGGAGCAGATGGAGAGCGGATTTCTCAGAGTGTGCCGGGTCATATGTAAGCAAGATTATGCAGACAAGAGAGGAGAAGCAGAGAATCGCAGAAACCTGTTTTAAACCCTTATTTATATAAACATACCAGATTCAAGTCCGCCGGTTTGAACATTAAAATTTGTTCACAGATGCAGTGAGTCAGAAAGTAGAATGTGTAAATGCAGCTGGGCAGATTTCAATCATTACTTGAAGTTCCGGCATGGCGCTGTTTTGGTAATTGCAGTATAATGGGCTATCCGTTTATCTGCAGAGATGTACATAAGCAATTGTTTGTCGAATAGAAAATACACAACAACCAACAAAGTTTGTTTTATCTCCCTGGAAATAAGTAGAATATTTAAATTTTTATGTTACATGAATAAGTGTTTAGTGTTTTCCATTGAACGTATGAGCAAAGTGAGCATGAAAAAAAAAATCTACGGCGTATGAAGAGAATTTTTAAATGCTACGTTATATTACGTGTTTTGAATTCATTCATTGCTCTTTTTACTGCAGTCTAATCAGGAGAAAACCAGCAGGCAGTGTCTCAATTAAAGGGCCAAACGGGGCATTTATACGAGCATCAACAAAACCAGTATGAGAAAAAATTAACACTGCAAGTAATGTTCTGCTTGAGTGAAAGGGCACCGTGAGTCCTTTCACGATGTGACTGATATGCATAAACTAAGACACGGCCCAGCCACAGTCCTCTCCTTCGTCTTACCTTTTAATTGTTTGCCACGACAACGACTTTGACCTTCATTAAGGAGTTTCTTTACCATGTTGTGTGCAGGTTTTTTTTTAACCCATGCGGCTTGAGTTTGCTGATAGAATCCTAGATTTTAATGGCATTTTAATGCAGAATCTGTTTTGTAATGTTCCCACATTTATGTTCAACATCAAAATGATCATTCCCAAACCTGTTAGAACCAAAAGAAATACTGGTTCATAATGTTATGTAACGTGTGTGTTTCGGCTGTTACAAAATGTCTCTTGATTGAGCTGACAAAAACACCGCAAGTGCCAAAAAATGACAACAAACAACAGTGACAAAAAAAATACAAAAATGACCAAAGAAATGACAAAAATGACAAAAACCCCATACAAAATGATAAGTAAAGACAAAAGTGACCAAAACAATGACAAAAATGACAAAAACCTGTGTGTTGTGTCTGCTTATAAATCCTTTAAAAGTATATATGGTTGGGTTGATGTAAATCATCCTCAGTCTCACATTTTTATGTGAGCACGTCAAAACTAGCCTACAAATTGGGGTGTTTCGCAGTCAGATTTAACTGACTTTATGTGACATATGTTATGGAAATCTATATTTGAACTTGTGCTTGCTTTGTGCTTTGTGTCACACACTCTCTCTGGGGAAAGCTCAGAGATTTCCCCACTCCCTTCAGAGAGGGCGCGTGAGGAGTAGCAGCTTTTTTCCATCTCAAAAATCTGTACTTTGTTATGGATCACAAAATGTTTAATGTTCAGGAGACAACACATCAGTGCCTACAGAGCATTATGTCCAGCAAACAATAATATTAATGTTTTTGACACCTGCTTGCTAAAAGGATGGATGATATGACCCTCTTAAAATGCAACCGGTAGCCAGCAATCAGAAAGAGAAATATCAAACACTGTCAACAAGGTTGTGTCATCTGCAGATTTTCTTTGTCTTCCTTACCAGGATTATGCAAAAACAAGTAAAAAGAACATATTAAATGTTTGTGCACGTCTGGATAAAGGGACACATCATGCTTTTGGTACTTACTGCTGACATTTGATTCTGATTCCTTTGTTCATTATTATATCATCGCTGCCATGTTGTTTAGCAAAATAGAAGCTGGATTAATTTGCTGTGCACACATATAGGCTTATTACAACTGAAATAACAGCATAAATTAAAATATGCCCCTTTGTAAATACCCTGAACACTTAATTACAACCAATAGGTTTTGTTCAGCAATAAGCATCAAACATGAGTGATCAAGATCAAGTATCAGTGATTAAGATCGAAGGTCAGCTCTCACTATCAAAAGCCAGCATTAAGGATCAAAGGTCAGAATCAATGGCAAATGTCTAGGAATGGAACCATGGTCCCGGTTTCATAAAGCGGTCTAATATTTCAGTCTGCTAAACTCTCTTCGTCGCCCAACATATCCGTCTAATCACATTTCATATCAATGGCTAAACTTGTAGATTGGCCATCTTACATTAGTCAACGGATTTCGCGGGCATAATGCTGCGTTTACACATAACAAGTCACGAATGCCACAAAGTACACATTCTTGGCCGCTGATCACGAATGTGATGATTCGGGGCAGAGGCATCAGGTGTCCTTAGGAACTGCTGCAACCTGTTACCACGCGTTACGATTAATGGCATGTGTTGCTGGAGAATTATCAGGAACCATTACGCACGGTCAAGAATAGTGTCCCGTGTTGTTGCGCGCTTCTACGTGCTATTGAGCGTAACAGCGCATCGTTAAGTTCTGTCATGTTGTGAACGAGGTGAATTGTCTCCACACACACACCCATATTCATCCAACCGAATTCAGATCGCTCCAGTTTTTCAGAAGAACTTTGTGACTGCATGCATAGTTGGGCTCTGTGCCATGGAGTGGTGCAGAGAGGAGGAGGAGGAGGAGGAGGAGACGGACAGAGCCATATGTGTGGCTTCATGCTGGCTCTCGTCTCGCACGTTTTCCCAAACATCAGGTACATGCAGCAGGTGGAACACCTGCAGGAGCGCGCTGAAGAGCATTGACATGAGACTTTTAGCCGACTTGGTGTCAGCAATCAGACTGAATGCGATGCAGCAGGGTTTAATTGTGTGCACGTTTCTTCCTCCGCCGGACTGGAGGAGGTGCAGAGATGTCTGGCTGCACGTGAGTCTCCTCTCGCTCCTCTGGCTCAGACTCGTTCTCCCTCTCATCGGTTACAACAGCAGGTGGAACACATGCTTCAGCAGGAACTGTGGAACGACACTTGGCTGACTTCGCGTCACTGTTCCTCTTCGGCATACTGCATCAAACTGAATGCTTTGGAGCAGAGTTTAATTGTGTGCACGTGACAAAAAACTGATTTATCATGGCGCGCAGTGAAATGTGACACCGTGTCATTTCATAATAAAGCGTGACAGTTTGGGCTCCAAGAACCATCACAGGAACCACTACGAACGCTGTTACGTTCTATTAAGGATCACTACTCATCAAGATGGATCAACACGCTCAGTTGCGACCTCCATGACATGAGACGAAATGAGGGTGGTGTGTGACATTCGTGGAAGATTTTTTGACAGGCAAAAATATGGTCCACGAGTATCAAGAATATCACGCACCAACACGCACTATTAAGAAACCTATTCAGATGCATTAAGTCACATTAAGAATGTCAGGAATGTGTGAGGAATGACAGAAAAATGACATTTGCAATGCGTCTTGCTTATGTGTAAATGCACCTTAACGGCCTCACGCGTGCCGTTGCCAATAAATGGCTCCGATGCCCGCCAGTTTTGTTTACTTCTGGGTTGTCATGTACTATCCAGCCATTGTTTTGTTAACTGACTTTATTAACATTTACGGACCCATACGAACTGCAGAATGACATGCTTAGCTCTTAGCCTAGCAGTTTCACGCTTCAATTTCTTCTTCTAAACTTCCATCCAGCCTTTTTTCATGCACACAACGCTGCTCAGTGTAAGAGCGACACCAGGTGGCTAATGTGAGAGCTGTCACAAACACATCATGACAGCCGTTGTCTGCTACAACCATGGCCAAAAGCAGAGGGAACTCTCCTTTTGAAGGAATACGAGCGACGTAGGGGTTCTCTTGAGTGTTCCATCTAGTGGTGGTACATGATAGCCGCCATTTTTTGAGGTAAGACACTGAAGATTTGTCGACCAAAATAAGATTAGCTGCCTCTGTACCAGGCTAAAAATGCTAAAGTTTAGCTGACTAAGTGGTTTGTGAAATGACTAACGTCTAAAAATTAGTCAGCTAAGTGAGTTTATTCACCAAACAACATTAGATTGCTTTATGAAATCTGGCCCATACTGGAATCCAAACTCCTCATCCCACTGGTCCACACCTGCTGCACTGCATGCACTTCCAATTCTTCTGACTGTACTTATTATGTATTCACTGGTATTTCAGCAGAAGAGTGATGGAATATTTTTCAAGTGTGCCTTTGAGCAGTGCATTTAACCATCACCCTGTGCTTAAGTCAACAGCTCCAAGCCCGTGTGCAGTACGTGTGTTTGTTAGAATCAGCAAAAAAGTTCATCCATTATGAAACAGACCAGATATGAATCTAATATATTCTCTTCTGTTTTGAAATGCTAATCAGCAAACATTTATTTCAATATGCATGTGTTTGCCTGTGTGAGCGAGCGAGACGGCGAGCCAACATATAACTTTGGAAAGTTAGTTTGTTGCGCAGGTGTTTGGTTTTGAATAGAAATGTAATGCTCATTTGCAAGCATAATTCATTGTTCCGAGATACTGGAAAGGATTTTTATTTTTTTTAGATAAGTTATATAAGTGTTTAGTGAATAAGCCAGGCTGTATCAGCAGGATTTCCATCACAAATTTCTTATTCACCAAATCATAACGTAAAGAGCTTTTCCTTACACACTATATGACCAGTCAGTGGAAGCCGACTCCCACCCAGTCACCCGCAGCCACGTTATCAATCCTCTTATGTTGTGTCTCTGTGCAAAGAGTAACATTTATAGTTGTAGTAGCAGAATGATGATGTCCCGCCACCAGCAGATAACACTCATTCCTTATCACCACTCTGACAATAATGATGCAGTTTGCTCACGGTGTGGAAAATAGAGCTTCCAGGAGGTTTGAGAATCCTTGAACTTTTACACATTTGAATTTTCAATCAATCAATTTTATTTATATAGCACCAAATCACAACAAACAGTAGCCCCAAGGCGCTTTATATTGTAAGGCAAGGCCATACAATAATTATGTAAAAACCCCAATGGTCAAAACGACCCCCTGTGAGCAAGCACTTGGCGACAGTGGGAAGGAAAAACTCCCTTTTAACAGGAAGAAACATCCAGCAGAACCAGGCTCAGGGAGGGGCAGTCTTCTGCTGGGACTGGTTGGGGCTGAGGGAGAGAACCAGGAAAAAGACATGCTGTGGAGGGGAGCAGAGATCAATCACTAATGATTAAATGCAGAGTGGTGCATACAGAGCAAAAAGAGAAAGAAACACTCAGTGCATCATGGGAACCCCCCAGCAGTCTAAGTCTATAGCAGCATAACTAAGGGATGGTTCAGGGTCACCTGATCCAGCCCTAACTATAAGCTTTAGCAAAAAGGAAAGTTTTAAGCCTAATCTTAAAAGTAGAGAGGGTGTCTGTCTCCCTGATCTGAATTGGGAGCTGGTTCCACAGGAGAGGAGCCTGAAAGCTGAAGGCTCTGCCTCCCATTCTACTCTTACAAACCCTAGGAACTACAAGTAAGCCTGCAGTCTGAGAGCGAAGCGCTCTATTGGGGTGATATGGTACTATGAGGTCCCTAAGATAAGATGGGACCTGATTATAATTATAATTATAATTATATAATTATAATTATAATTTTGTAAGGACATCAAATAAAATATGAATTATAATAATTTTTCATATTAAAATTTCTAAAATGATGCTTTTTAAACTCAGTGAAAACTAATTTCTACAGCATGACATAAATTAAATAAAAATATAAAAGCCAGAATAGTGATGTGCATATGTGTATACACATCTTTAAATATAACACAACTTAATCACCACTTTTACATCCAGTTTTCTTGATACATGTCACACGATGATCAGTCTATACCTGTCCTCTTGCCCTTTTAATTGTGGTTTTTACTCCCATATTGCAATATATCTGTGTTGCTTCTGGGAGACACAAAGAGAATTATGGGTAATCAAATAAAGCACAGGCTTTCTGATGCACTAATATGTACTTCTGTCAACTTTTAACAGCATTTTGTCTCTGCTACACGACAGGCTTGAACTTGAACAAAATAATGGATACAATTGAGGAATTCAATGTTTTCATCGAAAGATTAGGAAATGATGATGAATTTCAACACACATTTTATATATATATATATATATATATATATACAAGGTATGTGAGAAAAGTATCGGACCTATTTTTTTTTTCAAAAACCATATGGATTTGAATCACGTGTGATTGCATCAGCCAAGCTTGAACCTTCGTGCGCATGCGTGAGTTTTTTCACGCCTGTCGGTTGCGTCATTCGCCTGTGAGCAGGCTTTGTGTGAGCAGTGGTCCACCCCTCTTGTCGGATTTTTATTGCGAATAAATGTCTGAACGATTTAGAGCTTTGCTGCATCAATTTTTTTCCAGAAACTGTGAGAGACCTCCAGGTGGACACCGTTCGGAAAATTAATATGGCTTTCAGGGACAATTTTATGGGGATTATACAGATTAAGGAGTGTTACTGCCGCTTTAAGGATGGCCCACAACTGCTGAGAGCGCGGCACGCTCCCAGTGCCGATCGACATGCTCAGTCCCTGCTGAAACAACCAGATCATTTCCAACGTGAAGGCTTTGTTGATCCGGGACCTCACCTGACTTTCACAAAAAGGCAAGAGACGTGGACATCAGCACTTTCTCGGCACATTCCACTGTTACAGGAGTTTTTTTCATGGAAAGAAAAGCGGAGACGCGCCACGGAGCCGTTCATTACGCGGGACAAAACCACCTCGGTGTTGGTCTCACAGGACGGCTTTCAGGTGGATTTCAGATGGAGTCCGGTTGCTTTTCAGTCGTGTGATTATCCGATTGTGATTGTGCATGAGCTGAACATGCCCCAACATGTCCTGGAAGGCTTCATCATGGCGTTGCTTTGCGCCATGCGGCGCCATGCCTATCTAGGCTTTCAGTGGCTTACCAGTCGAGTGAGTATAAGAGAAATTGTGGAGAGCTGGGCATGTCCCAACTTGTCCTCTGACACTCCAAAATGGAGGTGTTCTTTGTCTCGCTCCATCAGTGAATCCGTCGTGACGTGCGAAGCCTCCGCGCGGCTTTTCATGACAAAATCTCTTGTTAAAAGTGAAATCTGCCGGAAAATGGCTGATGTCCAGCTCTTGTGATAACCAGAGAAATTGCACATGATGGTCCCGGATCCATACAGCCATCCGTTTAGAAATGAAATGGTCGTTTCAGCCTGTCGATCGCGGCTTGGAGCGCGGTGCGCCGTGCGCCATTGTGGGCCGTCCTTAAAGCGGTAGTAACACTCCTTAATCTCTGTAAAGCCCATAAAATGTTCACCGAAAGCCATGTGAATTTTCCGAATGGTTTCCAGCTGCCTGTCTCTAAAAGTTTCTGAAAAAATTCTGATGGAACAAAGCCCAAATCATTCCGCCATTTCATCGCAATGAAAAAAACGACGAGAGGGGTGGACCAGTGCTCACTCAAAGCCTGCTCACAGGTGAATGACGCAACCTACAGGCATGAAAAAACTCACGCATGCGCACGAAGGTTCAAGCTTGGCTGATGTAAAAACATATGAATCAAATCCATATATTTTTTGCATAAAATAAAAAGGTCGGATACAGACCTCGTATTGGCATGTACAATTGAATGTCATCAGCATAGCAATGAAAGGGAATCCCAAAGCGCCGCAGTATATTCCCAAGGGGTGCTACATAAAGGGAAAAAAGCAGGGGGCCTAAAACAGATCCCTGCGGAACCCCAAACTTCATGTCCCTACGATCAGAGGAGGTGCCATTACACAATACACAGTAAGAACGACTGGACAGGTATGACGTCAACCATGCAAGAGCAGTTCCAGTAATCCCAAAGTGATTCTCCAGCCTACTGAGTAAAATATGATGATTCACAATATCAAACGCAGCACTAAGATCCAGCAGCACCAAGACTGTAGTGGTATCTGAGTCCATTGCTTGCAAAAGGTCATTCACTACTTTAGTAAGTGCTGTCACTGTGGAGTGATATTTTCTAAAAGCAGACTGCAGTGGCTCAAAAAGATTATTCTCAGTGAGGTAGTCCACGAGCTGTCGCGAAACCACTTTTCCCAGGATTTTAGAAAAAAATGATAGATTTGATATCGGTCTATAATTTTTCAATACACAAGGGTCGAGATTGGATTTCTTAAATAATGGTTTAATCACTGCAGACTTAAAACATTTAGGAACACATCCAGAAGTTAATGAGACATTTATAATTTCCAACACAGTTGTGCCACAGGTCCTTAAACAGTTTTGTTGATATAGGATCAAATAAACAGGTTGTGCTTTTAGTAGACATCACGAGCTTCGTCAGCGCGCCGAGTGAGATAACATCAAAATCTGTAAATCTGGGTAACACCTCAGTGGGCACATCCACCTCCATAGCAGTATGCAGTGGTTGGACCAAAGCCTGCTGAGATATGCTCAACCTAATATCCTCAATTTTTATTCGAAATAGTCCAAGAAGTCCTGTGCTGAAACATCAAAATAGTTGAGCTGATTGGAGAAGAACAGCCACTTTGGGATGTGGCCTATCATGAAGACTGGCTTCAGAACTATAGTATGTTCCCCCAAAAGCCCATTTCAGCTTGATTGACCATATAAAAATACAAGAAATCAAAATCAGGGAGATCAGTAAAATTTAACTGTCACAAAAAAAACAAACAAACAAACAAACATGCAGGGAGAGGATCTTGCTACATTACTCTTTAAAAATAATAATTTATAATTTGCGCACCCAGTCTCCAAAGGACATCAGTTTGAAGTTAGATAGAACTAATAATATCATTAGAGATTCTAACTGTACTATTTAATAATCATACCTCACACGCCACCTCTGCTTCTTATACTAAAGTTGGTGCTGAGTCGCTCACCACATTTGAACACAGCCCGCAAACATGTTGGGATCAGCCAGTCAGCTGGCAGGGCTCTTCCTCCACTGATTCTGAAAAGTAATGTGCGGCGACTAAGGAACGGGGGTAGAAAGGCTCACAGGAGATGAAAATGAGGGGTATTATGTGGGCCTCACTGTGACTCTGTGCTGACAAACGTTGTGTGACTGTAACGCCGTACATGACAGCGTACCAGACTTCAGCATTTCTCTCAACTGACTGCCGCGTTTAAAGAATTCTCTCTAGACTGCTTTTTCTTGATCTCTGTCATTTTAGTGAAATGTTTTCTTTAAAACATTTTTCTTTTTACTTAGCTGGAAATAATGGCATAATAATTATTCAACAGTCACAGTGACAAATGCTGACAGGTAAGTTGACGTTTTAGTTAAAGTCCTCTGAGCTCCGAGGGTGTAAAAAAAAGCTGAATAAAACAGCTCATCCTGTCAGAGTAAGGATGTTACTCTTCTCAGCATCATCGATGTTTGCAGAGCATTATCATTTTTCAGTGTGATTAGGATAAAAATCCACTGATGGGCAACAAGCCCATTAGTGTGGCTTTTAACCCCTAGCAGGTGTCAGTGTTGCAGCCTTTTGATGTTGAGTACTGAGACAGAAAGCTCATCTCCGCTGCAAACGCACACACCACGCTTTGCTCTCTTCATTTTTCAAATACAAAACCTGCAAACCTGTTCGTTAGAACTGACCTTCGCCGCGCGGGTGCCTGTGTGGGCGGGTTGGTGGATGGGCGGCAGAGGGTAGCGTACACTCAAAATGATAATCGCGCATCAAATTGCATGCATAATGCATCGCCGATAACGTCAAACGTACAATCTGTATAGAAGCAAAATGTAAATTTTCATCTTAAGTGGAAACAACACATTTGTCTCTGTACACATGCACATCAGTTGGAAGGCTGTTTCCTAACAAAGCTGTACTGGCTGAACATATAATTATGATGGACTTTCTTGCAATTGTTGCTGTTCATCTTGTAATTATGATAAATATCTACAAATAATGACTTAATATTACAAAATAATTCATTAATATTTTGTAGTTTTAATCTAATATCTAATAATTGTGACTTACTACCTCAGTTGTATTACGTAGCATCTGACATTTATCAGTTAATATTTTGTAATTATGACTGAATACCTAATAATAATCACAATATAATATATTAATATATTGCATATGACTTACAATCACATAATGATGAACTATTTTCTTGTAGTTATGACTTAATAATAATGAGTGTATTTATGATGACATATCTCATAATTATGAATTATTATCTTTGAAATATGACTGTGATAGTGAATAAAAATGACTTAATGTATTTTATTTATGACTTAGTATCTCATAATTATTAACTAATATCTTGTAATTTTGTCTTAATATCAAATATGCAGGACTTACTATCTTGGATTTATGACTAAGCATCTCATAATTATGAATCATATTGTATAGTTTTTGAAATATTAGATCCACCTCCAGGAGGCAGATCTAATAATTATGACATGACTTATGTTGACTTATGTTTATGACCTAGGCACTCATAATTATGAATTTGTACCATGCCATTTTGTCTTAATATCATATTTGTGCAATATTATATTTTATATTGAAATTATGACTTAATATCACATAATTGATGTGACTAATTATTAGATTTATTAACTCATAATTATGATTGCCTTTATCAATGCTCATAATTGTGGCTTGTCAACTAAAAGTTATAACATGCTATCTTCCACTTATTATGACTGAACATGTCATGATTACACCTTAGCTTCTCATAAGCAACAATATCTTATCATGTCTGTTATTTTGTAATTAATATTTGAAATATGATAATGAAAGGCATCAGAGGGCTGATATAAACACTGCCTGTTCTGAACAAGCATTCATTAATTTTCAACCGCTTATCTAGGTCTGGGTCATGGTGGCAGCAAAGCAAGCAGCTCATCCCTCACTTCCCTATCCTTGGCCAAGTCTTGTAACTCTTCCTGGGCATCCCAAGGCCTTCCCAAACCAGCTGGGAAATATAATCTCTCCAGGTCTTCCCTGGGACCTCCTCCAGGTTGGACGTGCCTAGAAGACCTCCCTTGTGAGATGACCATTGGGCATCCTCACCAGGTACCCAAACCACCTTACTTGGGTCCTTTCAATGGAAAGAAGCAGTAATTCTACTCTGCATCCCTCCCAGATAGTCAAACTTCTCACCCTGTCTAGGAGTCTAAGCCCAGATACATGAAGGAGGAAAATAATTTCTGCTACTTGTATCCTCTATGTTATTCTTTCAGTCATTACCCAAAGTTCATGACCATAGGTGAGGATAGGAGCACAAATCAACTGGAATATTGAGAGCCTCGTCTTCCAGCTCAGCTCCTTCTTCATCATGACAGTCCAGTAAAGCATCCATAAGATTTCAGACGCCGCCCCAATCCATCTACCGATCTCACACTCCAACTTACCCCCACTTGTGAACAAGATCCCCAGATACTTAAAGTCCTCCACTTGGGGCAGTAACTCTCCTCTGACCAAGAGGGGAAAATCCACCATTTTCTGACAGAGGACCATTGTCTCAGATTTGGAGGTGTTGATTCTCATCCCAGTCGCTTCACATTCTGCCTCAAACCTACTCAGTGCACAGTCCCTGAATGTGTCTTGAAATCTTATCCATGAATATCACAAAAAGGATTGGTGACAAGGGGCAGCCCTGATGGAGTCCAACACTCACCAGAAACAGGTCTGATGTCATACCAACAACATGGACACAGCTCTTACTTTGGTCATATAGAAACCAGATCACACGTTACAGAAAATCTGGTACCCCATATTTCCGTAGCAGCCCCCACAGGACACACCAAGGGACACGGTCATACACCAAGTCATACACCAAGTCTTTTCCAAGTCCCCAAAGCACACACTGACTGGTTGGTCATACTCCCAATACCCCTGTAATATCCTTGCAAGGGTAAAGAGCTGGTCCACTGTTCCATGACCAGGATGGAATCCTTGTATTGCTCCTCCTGAATCTGAGGTCCGACTAATGATCTCAGTTTTCTCTCTAGTATCCTGCCATAGGTTTTCTCAGGGAGGCTGAGAAGTGTGATTCGTCTGTAACTGCAACACACCCTCTGGTCCCCTTTTTTATAGATGGGTACAACCACCCCAGTTTATCAATCCAGAGGTACTGTCCCCAACTTCCATGGAACATTGTATAAGTCTGTCAGCCACGACAGCCCAACAGCATCCAGAGACTACAGCAACTTAGGACAAATCTCGTCCACCCGAGGCATCTGGCCTCCTTGGAGTCTTTTGACTATCTCCGTGACTTCCGCAAGGGTAATGACACCAGATCTGCCCTAGTCTCTGCCTTCTTGGCAGGCAGGGATTGAGCATCTGCTCAACCTCACATTGAGGTTGAGGAGTGCTCTTTCCAGCATCTGACAATATCCTCAGTCCAGTTTAGCAGCTCTCCTCCCCTGCTGAACAAAGCCTGGGCTAAGAACTGCCTCCCTTTGCTGAGACACCTGACAGTTTGGCAGAACTGCTTTGAGACTGACTGAAATTCATTTTCCATGGCCTCTCCACACACTAGTTTTTGCTTCAGACACCACTGACGCTGCAGTCCTTCTGGCCTGTCGGTACCCATCCGCTGATTTCAGAGATCTCTGCGCTAACCAAACATGAAAGGCCTCCTTCTCCAGCCTGATGGCTTCTCTTATCACTGGAAAGTCCACCAGCAGCAACAAGCCACAGCTCAAAGCAGTGAGCAATGGAAGCCTTGAATGCAGACTACTCTGCTTCCATGTCCCAGACCTTCCTTGGGATCTGGAACAATCATGACTTCCTTTTATGACTTCCTCATGACTTCATCATGACACCACTTATACTAATCGATCACAAATATTTTTTCATATCATTTCGCGAGTCCTTTTGATTGCAAAGATATAGCAGAAAATATGTTTTTCACACCATGTTTTTGTTGACCTAGAACTTTGGCCAGTCCTGTCGAAAACTTAATCATCTTGCGATAGCTGCCCAACTAATATTCCCACCAAGTTTGGTGAAAATTCATTCAGTCATTTTTTTTTAGTTATTTAATTCACAGTGAGACAAACACACACAACAGGTATTACAATACCTTGCATCATCAGTGTGCAGGGAAATCCTGGTACACCTTTATACAAAATAATTACACAATAATATGACTTGCTATTGAGTAATTGAGTAATTTGTGGAACAGCATGTGTACTTAGGTGCATTGCTGGACAAAGAAGGTGGAACAATCAAGGACATACAGCATAGGCTGAGTAAAGCTAGACAGGTTTTCTATAGGATGCATATTATTTTGGACACCAGCAGGATTGGCAGGAAGACAAAAATACAATTGTTTAAAATAATTGTTAGGTCAGTTTTGATGTATGACTGTGAGACTTGGAAACTTACGAAAACAGAAGCAAAGAAGCTGGACAGTTTGCATTAAAAGTGCATGAAGAGGATTCTATGAATAAGGTGGCCTCAGACAATCTCAGACCAATTCAGGAAAACACAGGAGTGGCTACAACGAGTGATGAGCTCAGCTGTCAAAGATGGAACTGGATTGGTTATATTATGAGGAAAGACAGGGAAACATTGTGTCACAGCTTTGGAGTGGAGGCCAGAAGGGAGAAGAACACCCCTCGACCAAAAACAACATGGTCGACCAAAAACAACATGGAGGAGGATAGCTGAAGGTGAAAGGTGAACAGCTAACTGGCACTCATGAACGAATGTCAGAGCCCTTGCAGCAAATTGTAGTGGGTGGAAAGATATGAGGATGATGATGATGATTGAGTAATTAGCACAAAAGATTTCATAATTGTAAAAACATACACAGAACACATAGTACCTTACCCACAGCAGAACAGTACTGAAATTTACACTCACCGATGTAGCGAATATGGCCACAGACATATCTTAATGCTGCGTTTACGCATAACGACGGCTCGTCACGAATGCCATGGAGTATACATTCTTGGCCTCTGATCACGAATGTGATGATTTGAGGCAGAGGCATCAGGTGTCCTCAGGAACTGCTGCAACCTGTTACCACATGGTACAATTAATGGCAGGTATTGCTGGAGAATTACCAGGAACCATTAAGCACGGTCAAGAATAATGTTCTGCACGCAACAGTGCATCCATAAGTTCTGTCACGTTGTGAATGAGGCAAATTGTCTCCACACACACCCATATTCATCCAACCATCAGTTGCTGAACAATTCAGATTGCTTCAGTTTGCTTCTCAAAATCCACAGCAGAAGAACTTTGTGACTGCATGCTTAGTTGGGCTCTGCCATGGAGTGGCGCAGAGAGGAGGAGGAGACTGAGATGTATGGCTCCACACAGCTCTCGTCTCGCTCGTTTTCCCAAACATCAGGCACATGCAGCAGGTGAAACACCTGCAGGAGCGCGCTGAGGAGCATTGGAATGAGGCTTTTAGCCCACTTGGTGTCACTGTCCTTCTTCAGAATACTGCAGCAATGAAACTGAATGCGGTGCAGCAGGGTTTAATTGTGTGCACCACTAATCAAGATGGATCAATACGCTCAGTTGCGACCTCCGCGACATGAGGCGAAATGAGGGTGGTGCATGACATTCGTGGAAGATTTTTTTTGACAGCCAAAAACATGTTCCATGAAAATCACAAATATCATGCATGAATACGCACTATTAAGAAACCTATTCAGATGCGTTAAGTCAAGTTAAGAATGTCAGGAATGTGCCAAGAATAATGCAAATATGACATTCGTAACGCGTCTTCCCTATGTGCAAACGCAGCATTACAGAATCAATAAGTAATGACAAAAACCCCCAAAGGCATTTCCATTTTCACTCCTTCCACTCCTGTCATATTTTAATAGTTTTTACAGTCCGCCCACTGATCACATTTCAATCATGGTGTTGTGTGGGCCGCTGAAGAGGAGGTACTGCTGGCCCACCACCACCAGAGGGCGCCCTGCCTGGAGTGCGGGCTCCAGGCACCGGAGGGCGCTGCCGCCTCACAGGAGCAGCCAGGGTGACAGCTGTCACCCATCACCTGAGACAGCTGATATCAATCAACAGGGAGGTATATCAGCAGGACGGCATCTCCACCTCATTGCCGAGATATCGCTCTACTAAGGAGGTAACGCACTCAGCCAATTGTGTTCTTGACGATAATACTTTGTTGCTTGTGTGTTGGATAGCAGACAGTGAGTAGTACAGCGGGAGACTGTATTGGACTTCTTGGATAAGTACTCACACTCCTGCACTTACCAATATTTTCCTGACAAGAGGTGGAGGTGGTGTTTCCACCCTGTGTGTTGCTGGGTGCAGCCGCACCCACACCTGACTGTTTCTGTTCCTTGCCAGCAGTACCGGATCCGACGAGCGGAGGCAGTGGCCACCTGGGGTTCGGGACTTGGCGGCTCCAGTATCCCCGGGGTTCGGTGGCAGAGGAAATCGGGTGGTTCCGGTTTGACTCGGACAGACGTCTCCTATCGTCGAGCCTGCCCACACGACACCATTGGAATTTGGTTACTGCTGTATTTGTAATCTGTTGTGTTTGTTGTGTGAATTCACAACAGTAAAACTTTGTGATTTGACTTTCTCCATTGTCCGTTCATTTGCGCCCCCTGTTGTGGGTCCGTGTTCCTACACTTTCCCAACACATGGATCAAATACGTTTGGCAGAAAAGTCCGCAAATATGATCAACTTTACAACACAGAGACAGAAAAAGACACTCAAATGACCTGCAATTCATGGAGTGAAATTGTACGTATCGTACCATTGGTTTGAAGGTTGATGATTGTATAAAGAAGTGGAGCTTGTCGAGGGGAAAAATTGATCCAGAAAAAACACTGTTCCTACAACAAAATGCATAAAGATGTAACAGAGGACTTTAAAAGGGTCACACGCACGTCAGCGTCATTGCATGGCCACCGAGTTACGGAACTGGAGAAGCATAAATCAGGTTTTAGGATTTTAAGGTACCACTCCGCAGTGGACTTAGAAAACGAGTGACTCGACCAAATGTACATATAGCTGACACAATTCACTGGTCGACCTGAATCCATTATGCAAGTTAATTCCTTCAGCTGCTCTTTGCTTTCACCCAGGGTCACCACGGCACACTGACTACTTGGCCACACTACCCCTGCTCTCTCACTCGCTCTCCCTCTCTGCACAGATATATATATATAAAGACGTTCCAATACAGCATTGTTGCGCTTTTGAGTGTTCTGCTGCTTACTACCATGTGTGCCAAGATGTTATACTGTACAGTACGTAAACTCAATGCAAACAGCATAATAATTGGAGGAATTTGCTCAAGTGTATTCACGATTCACAATTCAAACAAAAGAACTGTGTACTGTCATTTAAAGACAATGCCCCTTTTTTTGCATGTGTGTGATGACAGCCTCAAATAAGTCTGTCAGATAGTGAAACTCAGACTCAAGGTAACAATCAACGGCTGCACAACCGTGTCTGACAAATCTAAATGGATGCATGCATCTCTACATTCTGCTGCCACTGCAGGATTAACAGTGTTCACACAACAAATTAAACTAGAGGAGCATTCAGAGAAAGCAAATGTCCAATGTCAAACAGTCCTCTGCTTTCACCTCTGTTGACAAGGTCATTCTGGTCACTGATCTTTGAACCTCGGAAAGGAGGTTATGTTTTAGCCATTTGTCATCTGGTGATCGCCACAGCTGATCATCTGTGTCATTCTCACCTTGTGCCCTGCTTCTTTTTCTGTCACATCAACCACCTGCATGTTTTCTCTCACCACATCCCTAAATTTGCTTTTGGCCTTCCTATTCTCTTCTTGTCTGGTGACTATCCTTCCCCAAATATTCCTTGCACCCCTCCACTGGACATATCCAAACCATATAGCATCAACTCACTTACTTTGTCTGCAAGCCATCCCACCTGCACTGTCCCTCTGATATGAAATTTTCAGAAAATTTAAATTTTATATATTCTGGGGTCATTTCTACTGTATACGTATATTGTTATTCTGCACAGTCCCTGTCGTGGGACTATTAAAAGATTATCTTATCTCATCTAATTATGCACAGTGCATCTGGAAAGTATTCATAGCGCTTCACTTTTTCCACATTTTGTTATATTACAGCTTTATTCCAGACTGGATTAAATTCATGTTTTTCCTCAAAATCCTACACACAATACCACATAATGACAAAAGCTTTTTTTTTTTTAGATTTTTGCAAATTTATAAAACAAAAAAAAACAAACTAAGAAATCACACGTACATAAGTATTCACAGCATTTGCCATAAAGCTCAAAAATGAGCTCAGGTGCATCCTGTTTCCACAGATCATCATTCAGATGCTTCTACAGCTTAATTGGAGTCCATGTGGGGTAAATTCAGTTGACTGGATATGATTTGGAAAGTCATACACCTGTCTACATATAAGGTCCCACAATCGACAGTGCATGTCAGAGCAATCAATTAATCAATCAATCAATTTTATTTATATAGCGCCAAATCACAACAAACAGTTGCCCCAAGGCGCTTTATATTGTAAGGCAAGGCCATACAATAATTACGTAAAAACCCCAACGGTCAAAACGACCCCCTGTGAGCAAGCACTTGGCGACAGTGGGAAGGAAAAACTCCCTTTTAACAGGAAGAAACATCCAGCAGAACCGGGCTCAGGGAGGGGCAGTCTTCTGCTGGGACTGGTTGGGGCTGAGGGAGAGAACCAGGAAAAAGACATGCTGTGGAGGGGAGCAGAGATCAATCACTAATGATTAAATGCAGAGTGGTGCATACAGAGCAAAAAGAGAAAGAAACACTCAGTGCATCATGGGAACCCCCCCAGCAGTCTAAGTCTATAGCAGCATAACTAAGGGATGGTTCAGGGTCACCTGATCCAGCCCTAACTATAAGCTTTAGCAAAAAGGAAAGTTTTAAGCCTAATCTTAAAAGTAGAGAGGGTGTCTGTCTCCCTGATCTGAATTGGGAGCTGGTTCCACAGGAGAGGAGCCTGAAAGCTGAAGGCTCTGCCTCCCATTCTACTCTTACAAACCCTAGGAACTACAAGTAAGCCTGCAGTCTGAGAGCGAAGCGCTCTATTGGGGTGATATGGTACTATGAGGTCCCTAAGATAAGATGGGACCTGATTATTCAAAACCTTATAAGTGTTATGTGCAGACGCACGTTGAGGAGTGGACCAGCGTCTGACTGAACCCAACGCTAAATAACCAGAAAGTGGTTCCAAAAACAAAACAACTTTATTTCCCATCTGTGCAACAATTTGTGTACAACATAACTGTGCGGTTGTCTGGCGAGGTGAAGGACGGCACGCTCTCCAGCGCCCAAATGGATCGAAGCCTGACGCTTCTGGACCCAGACTCACCGCCGAACACCCCCCAGGTGGATACGACAAACTGACTCTGTGAAGGATGGAAAAGGTGAGGTAAGTCAACAGCTACAACAAATATCCTTCAAAGGCACACACTATCAGCAGCACATTCAGGTCTGAATTTAAGCTTTATGTAAATGAGCAGCTTCTCACAACAGGTGGAGGATCAT
Source organism: Thalassophryne amazonica (assembly GCF_902500255.1). Taxonomy (NCBI): domain Eukaryota; kingdom Metazoa; phylum Chordata; class Actinopteri; order Batrachoidiformes; family Batrachoididae; genus Thalassophryne; species Thalassophryne amazonica. The sequence continues at coordinate 57,950,836 of NC_047105.1, read as the reverse complement.
CATTCCGTACACCACGGCAGTGAGAAGCGAGCTGCACAATTCTCATCAATGTTCAAATATACTGCGTAACAAAATGCCAAATTACTGTTAACACTTATTCAGACAATCATCACCTCTGATGTGTGCTGACAGCATGTGTCCCTCACCCGTCCTCCTTCACAGGCACGATGTGTCAAACCCAGGCGCGGTCCTCAGCGTGTCACAAACGAATGTCACAAGGTCAAGTTCCCGGCAATTCTGCTCGAATCACTCATGGCTTAGATGCAGAACGCCATCTCATTATCTGCTTCAGCTGAAAGTCTTTAAGTTTGCACGTGAGCATCATCCACAGGTGCTGCAAGTCATTAGGCCTGCACGTGAACATCCTCCACAAGTGCAGCCAATAATGCTGATGAGGGTGAAGGACTCTTCTGCCAGCACCTTCTCCACAGAAAAAAACCAGTTTGCATACCACCTGGAGAGCAAAGAAAAGAAAACAACACCAAAATATCCAGCCAAACCCCCCAACACACAACAATAAGTAAGAAGAAGAATTTTAAATTCTATTCTAGAATTAACAGGAAGCCAATGAGGAGAGGCCAATATGGGTGAGATATGCTCTCTCCTTCTAGTCCCCGTTAGTACTCTAGCTGCATCATTTTGAATTAACTGAAGGCTTTTCAGGGAACTTTTAGGACAACCTGATAATAATGAATTACAATAGTCCAGCCTAGAGGAAATAAATGCATGAATTAGTTTTTCAGCATCAGTCTGAGACAAGACCTTTCTAATTTTAGAGATATTGCGTAAATGCAAAAAAGCAGTCCTACATATTTGTTTAATATGCGCTTTGAATGACATATCCTGATCAAAAATGACTCCAAGATTTCTCACAGTATTACTAGAGGTCAGGGTAATACCATCCAGAGTAAGGATCTGGTTAGACACCATGTTTCTAAGATTTGTGGGGCCAAGTACAATAACTTCAGTTTTATCTGAGTTTAAAAGCAGGAAATTAGAGGTCATCCATGTCTTTATGTCTGTAAGACAATCCTGCAGTTTAGCTAATTGGTGTGTGTCCTCTGGCTTCATGGATAGATAAAGCTGGGTATCATCTGCGTAACAATGAAAATTTAAGTATGCCGTCTAATAATACTGCCTAAGGGAAGCATGTATAAAGTGAATAAAATTGGTCCTAGCACAGAACCTTGTGGAACTCCATAATTAACCTTAGTCTGTGAAGAAGATTCCCCATTTACATGAACAAATTGTAATCTATTAGATAAATATGATTCAAACCACCGCAGCATGGTGCCTTTAATACCTATGGCATGCTCTAATCTCTGTAATAAAATTTTATGGTCAACAGTATCAAAAGCAGCACTGAGGTCTAACAGAACAAGCACAGAGATGAGTCCACTGTCTGAGGCCATAAGAAGATCATTTGTAACCTTCACTAATGCTGTTTCTGTACTATGATGAATTCTGAAACCTGACTGAAACTCTTCAAATAGACCATTCCTCTGCAGATGATCAGTTAGCTGTTTTACAACTACCCTTTCAAGAATTTTTGAGAGAAAAGGAAGGTTGGAGATTGGCCTATAATTAGCTAAGATAGCTGGGTCAAGTGATGGCTTTTTAAGTAATGGATTAATTACTGCCACCTTAAAAGCCTGTGGTACATAGCCAACTAATAAAGATAGATTGATCATATTTAAGATCGAAGCATTAAATAATGGTAGGGCTTCCTTGAGCAGCCTGGTAGGAATGGGGTCTAATAGACATGTTGATGGTTTGGATGAAGTAACTAATGAAAATAACTCAGACAGAACAATCTGAGAGAGAGAGTCTAACCAAATACCGGCATCACTGAAAGCAGCCAAAGATAACAATACGTCTTTGGGATGGTTATGAGTAATTTTGTCTCTAATAGTTAAAATTTTATTAGCAAAGAAAGTCATGAAGTCATTACTAGTTAAAGTTAAAGGAATACTCGGCTCAATAGAGCTCTGACTCTTTGTCAGCCTGGCTACAGTGCTGAAAAGAAACCTGGGGTTGTTCTTATTTTCTTCAATTAGTGATGAGTAGTAAGATGTCCTAGATTCACGGAGGGCTTTTTTATAGAGCAACAGACTCTTTTTCCAGGCTAAGTGAACATCTTCTAAATTAGTGAGACGCCATTTCCTCTCTAACTTACGGGTAATGTTGGGAAAGTGTAGGTACACGGACCCACAACAGGGGGCGCAAATGAACGGACAATGGATGAGGTCAAATAACAACACTTTACTGTTGTGAATGGGCACAACAACTACAATCAGATTACAACAATAGACAAAAGCCAAATCACAAAAGGTGTCGTGTGGGCAGGCTCGAAGATAGGAGACGTCTGTCCAAAGCAGAACCGGAACCACACGATTTCCTCCGCCACCAGACCCCGGGAATACTGGAGCCGCCAAGTCCCGAACTCCCAGGTGGCCACTGCCTTCGCGTGTCGGACCTGGTACTGCTGGCGAGGAACAAAAGAACAATTAAATGTGGGTGTGTCTGCACCCAGGAATCCGCACGGCAGGAAAACTTCCTCCACCACTCGTTGGAAAAGGAGTCAGCTAAACAACTCATAAAAGTCACAAAAGATCACTGTTAACCAGTCAGCTGAGCATGTTACCTTCCAGGTAGAACGATATCTCGGCAAAGAGGTGGAGGCGTCGTCCTGCTGATATTCCCCTGCTGATCAGATGATGGGTAACAGCTGTTGCAGGTGATGCGTGACAGCTGTCACCCTGGCTGCTCCTGTGAGGTGGCTGCGCCCTCTCGTGCCTGAAGCCCGCACTTCAGGCAGGGCGCCCTCTGGTGGTGGGCCAGCAGTACCTCCTCTTCTGGCGGCCCACACAACAGGTTATCTGCTTTAAGCTGCGAGTTTGTGAGTTATACCACGGAGTCAGGCACTTCTGATTTAAAGCTCTCTTTTTCAGAGGAGCTACAGCATCCAAAGTTGTCTTCAATGAGGATGTAAAACTATTGACGAGATACTCTATCTCACTTACAGAGTTTAGGTAGCTACTCTGCACTGTGTTGGTATATGGCATTAGAGAACATAAAGAAGGAATCATATCCTTAAACCTAGTTACAGCGCTTTCTGAAAGACTTCTAGTGTAATGAAACTTATTCCCCACTGCTGGGTAGTCCATCAGAGTAAATGTAAATATTATTAAGAAATGATCAGACAGAAGGGAGTTTTCAGGGAATACTGTTAAGTCTTCAATTTCCATACCATAAGTCAGAACAAGATCTAAGATATGATTAAAGTGGTGGGTGGACTCATTTACATTTTGAGCAAAGCCAATTGAGTCTAATAATAGATTAAATGCAGTGTTGAGGCTGTCATTCTCAGCATCTGTGTGGATGTTAAAATCGCCCACTATAATTATCTTATCTGAGCTAAGCACTAAGTCAGACAAAAAGTCTGAAAATTCACAGAGAAACTCACAGTAACGACCAGGTGGACGATAGATAATAACAAATAAAACTGGTTTTTGGGACTTCCAATTTGGATGGACAAGACTAAGAGTCAAGCTTTCAAATTAATTAAAGCTCTGTCTGGGTTTTTTTTTATTAATTAATAAGCTGGAATGGAAGATTGCTGCTAATCCTCCGCCTCGGCCCATGCTACGAGCATTCTGGCAGTTAGTGTGACTTGGGGGAGTAGACTCATGTCGCGGCTCGTCTTTTTGGTCTTCTCAGGATGTCGTCTTTTAGATAACACAAACTAATTGCAAGTGATATGCTAGAAAATGACACAACACTTTAGAATAATTCAGCCTTAAGCAAGATAAAATGCACAGAGTTTTTAAGTTTATTTAAGCCTTCGACACAAAGCTTAGACAAACTGAGTCCTCTAGAGAGACTGAATATGACAACCGCGCTCGTCTATTTATTGGAGACCCGCGAGCATCGCTCCTCCTTCGACTTTTTTATTTATTTCATTCCCAAGACATGGTTTTCTATTGGAAGCATCCTCTAGTGAACCCTAAGCAGGTGTTAGGCCATTATTTCAATGTGACAAACGCTCCCATTAAAACATGAAGGATTTACAACTGATTTTTTTAAAAGACCTTCAGCCACAGGTGCAGCTGGCCTGAGGCCCCCTCCGCACGTGGCCTCAGCCACACGTGCAGCTGGCCTGAGGCCCCTGCACGTGGCCTGCGGGAAAGCACCTAAAAGGCCTTGGAAAGCCCCTGACAGACTAAATGACTAATAGAGCCCTTTTTTGGGGTTGAACACCTGCTAGTTCAACCAGAGGACATACAGTTCGGATCAGGACACTTGATAGTTCATCACAGTTCAAATATGGACCTAAAAACTCTTCTACAGTCCCTCCTCTGGGACTCGAAAGAGTCCCATTACATCAACTATACTCTTGGGTTGTTTACTGACAAGACATCCTCATTTGTGCATTGCAATAAAAAAGAAAAACACAGCACTCGACTTACTGATAACTCTGGTGCGGATATGAATATCAGTGATACTTCACACAGTAAATATATTGCAGTGCAGGTGAACCTACATACTAAGGCACAAGGTGAGCAATTAGCTGGATTATATCAACACAAGGTGACATTCAAACATTGAGTTTTGGTGTAATTCAAGGCACTTAAAATGGCCACATAAAACAAGTTACATCAACCTCTTAATCATGGCAAAGTAAAGGCTTCACATTGACATCAATGCAACCAATCATCTTCTGGCATCTATTGACTCACTCAACCAGAGGCTCCAACCCATTATACTTGGTTCTACATATTATTTTGTTAAAGCGTCACACATTTATTATTTAAATGCATCAAATAACCCCTACGTTACCACTATTTAGTCAACCAATCAAGTAACTATTCTAAGGTTAGCGCAGCTATGTCTAGTTAAATGATAAACACAATAAATGGTTTTCCTTCATGTCCGTCCTTAAGTCATTTGCCTTAGTCAATCATATAATGGTTTTCATTATAGGCCATTTCTCAACATTCTCCACTTTGTTTTTCTTCTTTTTCAGCTTGTTTTCTAATGCCCGTTTTGGCCAGACACCAAATTTAGGCAATGCATGTCTCTTGAGGCATGCTATAATTTAAGAAAAAAGGGGTCCCTATGGTGCATCTTTACTACTAAATCTACAAACACGCCGTGTAAGGGTCCCCTTTTTATAACTTTGCAATGTGATATCTATGTGTATGCATTTAGCTTTATCTGTGTTACGCAGATGATGGTAAGGACAGACATTTACCCAACCTTCGTTACTAACATATATCCTTCTTTGTTTTATTTACACTCAGATTTCTGAAACCAGTCCGCAATTCAAACTCAAGAACCAAGATCATAGTCCGTGTTCAGTGCCATTACGTCAGTCCGCGCTCCTCAGCATTTACTCAGCATCTGAAGTTTTGGGAGAAGTTGGGGAACATGGGGAGGTTGGCCTTTCAGGGGTAGTGGGGGAAGGATCAGGAATTCTGGCTTTCAGACAGTCGTGCAGTTCTCTGATGGATCTTTCCAGCTCCTTGTGCTGCTTGGCCAGGTTGTACAGGGCCCCCAGAGAATTCTTGCCCACATTCAGGGTGGTGGTGGCCAGCCCTAGCTGTTCCCTTTCCATATGCTCCATCATGCAGGCTAGCATGTCCATACTAGACTGAAGACCACACAGTTGAGTATGGAGGCCCTCCTGAGCACAAGAGATGTTGGCATTGTCACGGTGTATCCTGAACAGGTATGCAGCTGTCTGACTTAGTTGTGGCATGATTTCCTCAAATAGCTCATGGGGAATGTGATTTGTGAGGGGCAGGAGCTGCTCCAAGGTTTTTGGAACAGACTCTTGTGGAAGACGAAGCTCTCGAACCAAGATTGCCATGTCCTGTGGGGTGACCATGACCAGATTAAGGTTGTGCAGTCCAGGGGACAGGAAGTACAAGGGGGAAGGCATTTCGTGTGTGTGGGGAGTATTGTTGATGTCGCACAGGCAAGTGGGTGGGACACTCTGGGCATTTAGCAGCCTGTACAAAGCTCCCCTCTGTCCTGGTGGGTGAGTTCGGCTAAGGTCTACCCCTGCTGATCCTCCTCCAGAGGCACTGGGCTGATCAGAATATCTCTCCTGCCTTGGGGGTGGAAAGCTGGGGACAGGTCCTAGCAGTGAATTGGGTCTAGGATGCACTCGGGCGGTTGCTGCATATGGCCGACCTGGGCTGCCTCCCCTGGAGGGTATCGTTGCCACTGGCACATGTGACTGTCTCCATGGCATCTGCGGAAGGGGTGTGTTCCGGAGTCCAAAGGGTCCTTCAGGTGATGGTGGAGTCCTCGGGCCGACTCTTGCTGCAGGCAGATTCTGTGAAGCCGTCATCGCCAGGTGCTGGAACGATGAAGATCCTTCTGTTGCCAACTGGTTTAGCTGCTGGATGGAAGGCGGCTGTGGCGACCAATCATGTCTCGACCATCCCTCCTGCATATCCTCTTCTCCAAACAGTTCTGAGAGTCCAATCAGACTTGATAGAGGCAGATCAGGCATAGGTCCCTGATCAGGGGAGTCTGGTCTCTCAGCCATACTCCTGTGTCCTAGTAATATACATATACGTTCATTATTACAGCTCCATGTCATTCTTTCAGATATTGTCTATCCTATCCCTCATTTTTGTGGGTGCATGTGTGTGAATGTAAATGTGCGTGCATGTCTTCTTCCTCGTCTACAATATCACCAAGCACGGTCCATCCCAGTCCTCCCTATCTGGGGTATACGCCACAATATTAGGGAGCTGGGGGCTGTCGGGGAGGATAATTGGTATTTCATCCATTTCCATATATTCTGGTTCTCTGTCTGTTTCGTTTGTGCTTTCTTCTAGGGCTCGGATGGCTAACAGTGGGAGCTGTCCTACTGTGGATGAAAGCAATTTATTGACCAGAAATTTTATCAAGGGAATACCACAACATATTACCAGCAAGACCGCCACCCCTGTTAGTGCCAAGATTACACCTATCTGGTATAACCAGTCTTTCCATGATATCCACCCTCTCCTTAGAGTCCCAAACAGTGAAAACAGTGGGCCAATATTCATTCCATTCCCTACAATGTATCCAGAATCGTCAGTTTCATTTCTCTCTCCTATGGAGTTACTTAACAGTTCCTGTTGCATCTCTTCAAGTGTAATTAAGAGCTCTGTCAAATTTCCGTCTTCCCCTGTACGCATGGGAATAGCTGTGCAACATTCGGTGGCTTTGATCATAATACAAACTCCTTGTTCATCAGCCATCATCATCTCGATAGCTAATCTATTTTGCATTGTCATTAGCGAGGTGGCGTGCAGTTGTTCGGTTAAGGCTCCTACTGCTGCCAATGTCCAGTTCAGGTATCTTTGCTGATTATACCACAAGTAATTAATCCACTGCACCTCCTGGAACCTAGAACGGATTTTTGGAGTAACCCCAAACAGAGCCAATGCCCATCCCCATTTATCCGCATCTTCATCTGCTTTAACTCTGCTACTGTCTATGGCTTCTAACTGTCGGGGTATCCCTTCTGGTATCCCGTTTCTTACTGTGATGTTGTAGTCTGTTTTAAATGTCATTATTCCTCTTTTCTTACGAAGTTTCTGTGGCATGGGTTGTATTGAATTTGGCATTTCAATTACTGTTATTGCTCCTGTGAGCATCACAGGAGCACAAAGGCCTTTCCAATTCGGGGACAGCGATGACAGGAGTTTCTTTTTTTGTCCGCATATCCAAAAGATGTCAGCTAAGGGTACCGTTCCCTTAGCTAAATTTGGAGTAGATACCCATGAAGCATGGGTGAGATTCAGTCCAATTACAGACCCCCCTGTGGCCGGTACTATTTGTTCACACTGTATGCCTGCTGCTGGCAGGGTGTGACAGACGGTAATGTTCCATGCTGTTTTGGCAGGTTTGTATTCTTGCTGCTTTTGCATACACTGTATGTGGTGTTTTGGCTGGGTCGTCCCTACCTGCCAATCGCTTATGTATTGTGCTACTAAGCCTTTAGCTATACAGAATGGGTGTATCATCCCTTTCTCTATTTTAATCATAGGTGGAACGGTTCCTTCTGTACTTAGGGGCACTGGACAAAGTTTACTGTCGACAGCATATTTTTCATCACCTACTGCCATTTTCATAACACATTGTGTATAGCATTCTGCTTGGTCTGGGTTATGTTGGGGGCTCCTATAACAGTTGTTGATATCAGGTAGGGGTTTAGCCTGAGGTATCACACCTTTCCGGTGACAGGCTATGCAAGGCGTTTCACTGATCTGCCTAGCCGAAAATTTCAACCATTGGTAAAATAAATTGGTCTTCAACCCTTGTGTGCGGGCTAGGTCTGTACTGGGATCCCATCTCCCTAAGTGACTGCTTGTTTCTAGGCTTCTAATTGTCCTCTTTTTCCTTGGTTTGGTTTTTACCCATTTTGTGGCTTCATGTACTGTAACAGTTACGTCTTGCTTGGTTTCCCTGCATCCTCTTTTATCACAAATTACCTCTATGTTGAGTGTTCCCTCCTCTTCACATTTGATGCTAATGGCTTCGCCTAATATGTAATCCCCCAGCTTTCCCTGTATTCCTATGTTCTTGTAGGCTTTTGATTTAATGTATACCAAATTATATGTTTTTCCTGTGTTTAGAATGCCTTGTTTAGCTGCTATTGCGGCCATGGCCACGGCACAGTCCGTTGTATGTTTTGGATGTCTATTTTCTCCCATACTGACCACCAGTAGTATTGTCAATCCCTTGAATAATTCCTTAATCATTGCTCTGATGACTGTTGAGATGTGCTACTAGATGTGCTACTAAGTGAGCCGTCACTAGATGAGCTGTCACTAGGGATGTGTGGTGTATCTGTGCTTTGTCTGGGTTGTACTTCCTGCGGTTCTTCTGTCGGTAAATCTACTGAGTTGCTGTCCGAGTCTGATGTCTCCTGTGGCCTGTCTATCTGTCGGTCTGTATTTCTGTCTGTCTGTTGGCCTGCGTCTCCAGTTGTTTCTGAGTCTGCATCTGAGTCTGTCGCTGCTCTATCTGGCAGGGATCCACTACTCTCTGAAGCTGTGCGTCGTCTTTGTTCAATCAGTCTCTGTGAGTGCCTTGGCCAGTGTTCGCCTGGCTGCAGGGAGGCGTGGCCTTCCCTCGGTGCTTCTTCTGGCTGCAGGGAGGCGTGGCCGTCCCTCGGTGCTGCTGTAGGGTCTCTGGCTTCTCCTGCTTCCCCCCTTGGCCCGGCGGCTCTGCCAAGACGAGCTTGCCGAGGCCGCAGGGGCGCTGGGCCACCAACCCTACAGCAGTGGTTTAAATGAAACCAAGTGTCCTTACCGTCTACTTTGACTGCTGTACGTGAGGCAAGAATAACTTTGAAAGGACCTTCTCGGCGGGGCCTGTCCCACTTCTTTTTGAACACCTTGACGTAAACCAGATCACCAGGCTGGATGCTCTGATTTTCGAGTGGAATCTCTGCTTCTCTGTCTTCTGTAGCACCTTTGACCTGCAAAAAGATAGTTTTGTGTATTTGGGTTAACTGTCTCAGATAATTATGCCATTCGTCTTGTAGCTGCTCCAGCGATGGTCCTTCGTAGGGTCCTCTCAGGTATGGAATAGGCATCGGCCGACCTGTAAGAGCTTCAAATGGTGTCAAATGGGTTAGTCGGTTAGTTTGTGAGCGCATTGACAATAAAGCAAGCGGCAACGCATCCAGCCAGGTTAGTTTGCCATTACTGTCTGCTATGATTTTTGCTAGTTTGTTCTTTAAAATGCCATTAGCCCGTTCCACCGCCCCATTTGATTGGGGGTGATAAACACACCCAAACTTCTGTTTGATACCCAATTGTTTGAATGTTTCTTGTGTAACCTTGGCTACAAAAGCCCTACCGTTGTCAGATGAGATAGTATCTGGAATGCCAAATCTTGGAAAGACGTCTCGGCACAAGAATTTGGCTACCGTTTTATGGTCTTGATTTGCAGAGGCTACTGCCTCAATCCATCGGCTGAATCTGCATATCACTACCAAAACATATCTCATTCGTTTAACTCGATTTTCAGCTCCCATGTCTATGAAATCCATCATAAGATGTCTGAATGGCCCATCAGGGACCGGAATGTGGGCTAAAGGGGCTGTGAATGATTTCCGGACATTGTACTGTGCACATACCTCACACTCATTCAACAAACGGTCCACTGTTGCTGCCATATATGGTGACCACCAGACAGCTTTTAGTTTGTTCATAATTTGGACTCGCGAACAATGATCGGGTCCGTGGGCCCAAATGATTGCATGTCGTAATAAATTGGTGGGTAACACAAAATGTCCATGACTACTGCGCCACAGCTTGTCCGCTGGCCCCTGACTGCGTGTCTCAATAGCGCCTCGTTTAACCCACATTCGTTTTTCTTCTCCACTGGCCCTACTTTGAGCCACTATCAGTGCGTCAAGTGAAACCAGTGGGGCACAATCTTGGATGGTTAGCAGGGGAAACATATTTTCTCCTTGTGCTCCTTTGCGCGCTGCGTCATCTGCTAGGTTGTTACCTTGAGCTATGATGTTATTATTCTTTTGATGACCTGCACATTTAATGATGGCTACCTCAGACGGTAATTGGAGAGCTTGTAACAGTTGGGAAATCGCTTCTCCATGAGTGACAGGGGTGCCATCTGCTCTCAGGAATCCCCTTTGTTTCCAAATGTTTGCATGTACATGACATACGCCATAAGCGTAGGCTGAGTCTGTGTAGATATTAACACGTTGATCTTTAGCTATCTGGCAAGCCATAGTTAAGGCTTTGATTTCTGCCAGTTGGGCTGAACAAGGCTGATCAATTCCTTGGGACTCCAGTAATTCAAAGGTCTCGCCATCCGTGTTTAGTTTAACAATCCCTATACCCGCATGCAATCCCGCGGCATCCCGAAAGCATGAGCCGTCCACGAACAGGGTTAGATCTGCATCTATGGCGTGATTATACAAATGTTCTCTGGCTCTCAAAAATTTCTCTGTCTCTGCCACACAGTTATGTGGAGTACCATCTAACGGTGTGGTCAATTTGGTGGCAGGATTCACCGTGTGACAACGTTGTATTGTTATTTCTGGGGCGGACAACACAACTTCATATCCAGTGCGTCTAGCTTGTGTTAAGACAAAACGTTGACTGGTTAGCAGGGCATGTAACTGATGCGACGTGTACAACGTTACTGCATGTCCCATGATTATGGATGATGCTTTTTGAAATGCAAAGGCAGCTGCTGCTAGACCCTGATAGCATGGTGGCAATCCTGTTTCAATGTTGTCAAGCTTTGTACTATAATAGGCCAATGGTTGTTTTCCTTCATTTGTTTCCTGCATTAGTACAGCACAAGCATAACCAGCTTTTTCAGTAACATACAAATGGAAAGGTTTCCCATAATCTGGGTTACCTAACGCGGGAGCAGATTGCATGTCTGTTTTTAGGGCCTCAAAAGCTCCCGTTGCCTGATCTGTCCAGACGAGGAGAGCTGCATTGCTTGTTTGCCCCACTGCTCTAATCATGGCACGCAAAGGTGCAGTTTTTATAGCATAATCACAAATCCACGGCCGACTGTACCCTGCCATCCCAAGGAATGAAAGCATCTGTCCCACTGTTTGGGGTTTGGGAGCCTTGATTATAGCCTCCACTTGGCTTGGGGCTATACATCGCGTGGTCCCACACAACTGTCTTCCCAAGTATTCTACTTGTTGTTTGCAGAACTGCAATTTGTCCTTACTTACTTTATGACCTCCATCTGCCAATGCATGCAATACAATTAATGAATCTTTTTCACACTGTTCTTGAGTCTCTGATGCAATAAGGAGATCATCCATATATTGCACCAATGTACTGGGTATATCAAGGTGTTGTAAATCTTCAGCCAGGACTTTGTTAAAGATGGCTGGGGACAGGTTCAGTCCCTGAGGTAGCCGTGTATACGTTAGCTGTTGTCCCAGAAATGTGAATGCAAACAAATGTTGTGAGTCTGGGTGCACAGGCACACTGAAATAGGCTGAACACAGATCTATTACTGTGTACCATTTTGCTCCAGCAGGGATGCTTGATAGTATAGTATGCGGATCAGGTACTATAGGTGCATCCATTTCTATTATTGCATTGATAGGACGCAAATCATGTACCAGCCGATACTCTTTGGTATTGTTTTTAGGGATAGGATAGATAGGAGTATTGCATGGGCTTGCAGTTTTTATTAGAACTCCAGCTGCCATTAGTCCCTTAATTACTGGTTTTATGTCTTCAATAGCCTGAGGTTTTAATGGATACTACCTTTGGTGAGGCAGTTTTGCTCCCGGTTTTACTTTTATTTTTACTGGTAAGGCTGTTTTTACTAGTCCTACATCCGTTTTGCTTTTGGACCACACCACTGGTGGTATTTGCTCTAACAATTTCTCTTGTTGGGCCGATAACACCATCTGTCCCTCTGGTCTAGGATTGAGCTCCACTTTTTGAGCTATAGCCTCATCATTTACTTTTAAATTAATTCGTACAAACTGCTGGTCTTTTGACAGCTGTACTTGTGGACTTTCCATGTTTTGCCATTCTTCAACTTCTGAGGCTGTCTTTACCATTGGACCTAGGTCATGGGATTCGTACTTTTCAGAGACTAAAAGGGTCACATGAGGTGTGGCATTCGGCACTTGATACCATTGTTGTTTAGCTGAAGTTAGCTTGACAGAAGCTGCGGCCCCTTGGGGGCCTAAATAAATTTCTGTGGTGGTTATGTGAAACAGCCGCTGATTCATCAATACATCCCAGCAGCATGCATAGTCAGTTTGTTCTTGTTTAGCATCGAACATCAGGGTGACATGTAAAGGTAAACTAGGTGTACATACTGCTTCATAGTGTTGTTCTGCCCAGGGCTTCCATTTTTCCCATTCCAGTTGGAGATTTGAATTTTCTGGTTGTAACTTCAGCCAGTATACCATGGGTTGCACAGGTCGGCCCTTGTTTTCCATGTCCATAAGCACCATAATGTTGGCGAGTGCTTCGTCAGGAAAGTGTATTTGCAGTCCTTGATGGGTACACACTATCTGGGTTTGTAGCTTACATAAAATGTCTCTTCCCAGCAAATTCACAGGTGTATTTTGTGAGTATAACAGGGGTGCTTCAATTGTTTTTCCTGCAATCGTTACAGGAAGTGGGCGTGTAAAAGGTATTATTTGAGTTTTCCCAGAGAAGCCGATGGTCTTAATTACAGACCCAGAGAGGGGGAGATGAGCGCCCATTTTCCCTATGCAAGAGTATGTTGCCCCTGTATCCACCATGAAAGGGAAATCTCTGTTTTGTATATTAACAGTGACGGTTGGCTCTTCCTTAGGTATCATCGAAATAGCCAATGCCACCGTTTCCCCCTCTGTCTTCTCTACGCCTCCCTATTGCCAATAGGCAGAGGGTCCAACCCAAGGTCGGGCCGGACAATTTCTCATTCGATGTCCAGGTTGTCCACAGCTCCAACACTCATTAGAGGGTTGATCCCCTATTGGGGGTGTTGGTCCCATAGGCGGTCCCGCTTGACTGTTCCTGGGAGCTGAGTTTTGGAATCTGCTTCCAAATGAAGGTTGGCGAGATCCTCTTCGCCACCCTCCTCTTTGACCTTGAAAGTTCCGTGACTCTCCTCTCCACCCATGACTGTAGGTGGGTCCATTTCTGGGTGTGCCAGTGCTATGGTAGTGATAGTGATGCTCCACTGGTGCCGAGACTTCTCCTGCAGCAGTGCTCCCTGCTGCTCCTTGGGGGCTCTGTGTGGCTGTTACCACAGGTGCCTGTATGGTGGCAGCAGTGTTTGTCGTAGGGGCTAGGCTTGCCGACTCAGAAGGAACAGGGGTCATCATTGGTGCCTGGGTCTTTGTTTTTTCTTTCTTGACTTTGGTTAGCTCTCCCAACTGCATCTGCACCAATTTTTTCGTCAGGGATTTTGCTGCATCTTCTTCTTTTTGTTTTTCTTTCTTGTAGATTTCAAGATGGTGACAAATATGCTCAGAGTATAAAGCCCAATTCATTTTCGATAGTCCCACAACTCCATCTAGGGCTTTCTGAACCTCATCTGGTAGAGCCTTTTTTACAGTTATTTTAAACAGGATTTCAGTTGCTGGAGAATGGTTCCATGCATTTCCTGTTTCCTCCGCCCATCTTTTCTGGAATCGGTGCAGGAACTTCTTTGGGCACTCTTCAGGTGTCCACTCCTCATCATCCAATTTAGAGGGATCCAAGACCTCAGGGTGCTTTCTTCTCAGTCCTTCCCACATGGAGTTTCTATAGCGATTAAAGGGGACTTCATCATGTTGATTAGTGCCCATCATTTGTGTTAGTCCAACCTTTCCTGCTAATTCTTCAGTGTCATGTTTTCCCATGACATGCATTAGCAAGGCTTTTATGTCACCTAAAGACAAGGTTACCCCTGCAGTGCCTTCTTCTAAGGCAGTTATCCATCTCCCAGCTCCTTGGGTGATGTCTGGCAGTCTGTTGGCCAGCCCCACCATGTCTGTCCAGCTCCATGGGGTATACACATGATGACCATTTCTAACCACCAATGGGCATATGAGGTCTTCGTCCTCCTCTTCTTCTGTGCGGACTCCATACTGTCTTCCAGATCGAGTGCGACTGACTGGTTCCAGGCAGTCCATCCAGTCGGTTATATTCTGTTCTAAAGCCGCTATGTCTTTGGCTACACATCGTTGTCTTTGCCTGAGTCGGGCCTCTTTTGCACTCTCAATGATGATCTCACCAGAAATCTTTCGGGTGGGTGGCTGTATAATGTGATTCCCTTGATTAGGCGTCGACTGTTGTAATATTCTTCTTTCCTCGGTGTCCCTATGTCTTTGTATTCTTTCCTTCGCTAGCCGAAGTTGCTCAGCTATTATCTCTTCTGGCCAGATCCAGTGTGTCACAGAAGCTCTTGTGCCACTCTTCGGAGCCTCTATAGCCTGTGAAGGTCCAGTCGGCTGACTTATGGTGGGAGGGGACGGTTTTCAGTGGACCTCGATGTGCAGGCGGAGCCTTCAGGTCTCTCTCTTTATCCTCGTCTGCCTCCGTGTCACTGTTATTTGTGGCCCTCCCTGCTGGTCGTGGTGTGCGACCACTTACTTTCGGACTTGGAGACCTTGTATGATCCATTTGACAGACTGAGGACCTGTCTCCTTGTGGCTCTCGAGCTTTTAGTGTCAGTGTGAATTTGCCCTCCACATCCATGCCTTGGTCCTCTTCACGAGTTCCTAATACAAATTGTCCAGCTGTCTTCCCCATATCATGACGTTTATATGGGGGTGGCTCTGCTTCCCAGCTCGGTGCACTGGCTTTAGTCTCTTTGGATCTTTCCTCTGTCATTTTTTCTCTTTTCTGCTGTAGCCTCTGTGCTTCCTGCTTGAACAAGGCCAAAACTTCTTTTTCTTCAGTGAGTTTTTTGTTGTTTTTTACGTTCTTCTGCTGATCTTTAATTTCTTTTTTCTGTATTTCTACCGCAACTGCTTCACACATCACCGGATCAAATGATCCCACCAAAGGCCATTGCCTGCCCCCATGTGACCTTTTGTGCCACTTTCTCATACATTGGTTGGCCTTAGTGCGTTTTCCTGGATATTTTCTTAGTACTAAGTCTAGCGGGGTACTTTCCCGACCTTGACCTTGAGAGTTACCCATGTAACCCTGACAAACGCTATGTGAGGTGTTTCTATGGTGTTCTGGTAGTCCCTCAGGGGCTGTCCTGATCCAGACCAATAACTTGCTGGCTGTAACACCTGTTTTGTATTTTAAACCCTTAAAAGGATTAAATTTCCAACTGCTATGCCCGTCTTCTTTTTCTTTAACTAAATATGAAAATTTACCTGTTTCCCACCGAACCTTCCTTGGGACCACAGTCAGAGTCAACCTAGGAAACAGTTCTTCACCTGGATCGGTTGGTAGTGTTACTAAATGATTTAATGGTATGCTAAGTTCTTTATTAGGATCAGCACAAAGCAGCTCCAGCCACGGGGTTAAACCCTGATGCCACAGACGTCTTATCAGCAGCTCCCAATTAATTAGAGGGAATTGTTCTTTCTTTTGCTTCAGATTGATTACCTTAGTAATCTGCCATAATTTCTGATTGATCTCTTGTTCGTCCTGCCAATGTTCTGCTCCTACCCTGTCAAAATAGGTCCTTTCCAGCCAAAAATGTGTCCTGATTCCCTGGGTTTCGATGTCTCCGTCAGTCAAGTAATGTTCTGGGAGTATTATTTCATCATCACTTAAGTCTCCCATCAATGACTGTCCCAAGCATTGATCAGTCTGTCAGCTTTTTCACTATAATCTAAGCTTTATCTCTTTTGATTTATAACCAATTTTATTTATTTGATCCTCTTACAACCCTAACACTTCCTAATGTCTTTGCTCCCGACTTTCTATTTCCCTTCTAATTTAATTTTTTTTTTTTTTTTTACTTTCTGCTTCTCGTCTTTTTCTGCTATGTTTGTTTATTAGTTTTCTCTCTTTGAAATAATATATTTACATAGCACTCTTCTCCTGTCTTTTTCTTCACTGTCTCTGTTTCACACTTTCCTCTCTGCCTGTCATGCACCTCCCAAGTCCTCCTGTTGGGTCTAAATACCTCCCCCTCGTACTCTTTCACATTAATCTTGTATGTCAGCCAGCCTGCAAGTTCTCACAGCTTTACACAGATTACTCTCCACTCTCCCACACACCAATCTTCAAAAGCTTTATACACAAAAATTATTAAAAACAACTTTCTATATATCTCTATCTAGACTTCTGCCACTTTTCACTCCGCGGCTTTAAACAACCTTTTTATTCACTTAACACCAATGTGTTCTGTTTAAGCATGTATCTCTTCTTCACGTTAGACAGCTTCTCCGGCGCTGTCAGCAACTTCATATATTACTTTTTTCAAGCCCTCTTTGAGCGTACAATATTTCATTTACTTCTACGCCTTACCGCGCCTCGCGTGCGTATCCTGTGCTTAATATATTATTTTTCACCAGCTCCTTTCTGAGCATACAATATTTCATTTACTTCTACGCCTTACCGCGCCTCGCGTGCGTATCCTGTGCTTACTATATTATTTTCACAAGCTCCTTTCTGAGCATACAATATTTCATTTATTTCTACGCCTTACCGCGCCTCGCGTGCGTATCCTGTGCCTTTCTGCACTTTCTTCTACCTTTTTTCTTCACTTACTGAGCTCCTCATGAGCTTAATGTGCCTTTGCACTGAAAATATTATTTTTCTTGTCTTATAAAAAACTCATATTACTGTGTACTTAATTACTTATTCTTCTCCCACGCCCCACAAGCGTGTATCTGGTGCCTTACTGCACTATTTTCTGCTTCATTAATTCTCATGTATTCTGCACTAACTCTTCATTTTTTTTTTTTTTTTTTAGTTTTTCTCTTTTCTTAAAAAATGACGTCCTTTATTGAGCTCTTTTACTTACTGTCAGCGGTGCCACTTTGCACTTTCCTCTTTAAATCTCTTTATCATGTACGGTATTTCTACTGCGCCCCCTCAGGCGCTTATCTTGTGCTTTCTCTGCACGTATTCTCTTGTTAAACTCTTTTTTCTCACTTATTTCACTTCAGTCTCTGTTAAACTCTTTAAATAACCTTGTATTACCTTGT